>NC_088870.1:20417819-20486581 GCF_032884065.1 Artemia franciscana
TCCCCCTCTCTCTCTCTCTCTCTCTCCTCTCTCTCTCTCTCTCTCTCTCTCTCTCTCTCTCTCTCTCTCTCTCTCTCTCTCTCTTCTCTCTCTCTCTCTCTCTCTCTCTCTCGTAAATTATATCATTGAGGATGAGAGCCCTCAGGGCAGGGATTGTTAGTTATGTGCTAGGCTCATTTAAGGTATATACAGAAAGGGTGATCGTATAAACTTTGGAGGGGGGCTCATTGGATTGGTCATTAGAAGTTGTTAGTGCCTTTTTTTAGATTCCGAGTGGTCGGAGAGTGGATACCAGGTGTGCAAAAACTTCAAAAGCTACCAGTATCAGAATTCTAAAGGCTGCCGACACTTTAGCAGCAGAACTTATGTTTGACAGCTTTGCTTCGAGCAAAAAGTATTTTATACTTAAAATTGCAGAAAAGTAAGAAATGTAACTTAGTGTAGCTTGCAGTTAGAAATATCATTAGTTTTCTGAATCACAATTAAAAGTATAATCTAAATCAGTGGCAAGCCATACACTAGCCATAAATATCATGTTCCATAACTTTATCTATACCATTTTATCAAAAGTGCTGTATCATATTTACTCTAATACTGCTAGTGGAGTATAACATTAAAAATCTGAAGCATACTGTATATGCATACCCAAACCGCATGCTTGATACTTATTGGCACCACTTGATTATTGACAACTATTACTTATTGACAACTATAAAAGGCACCACTTGATTTTCTGGGAGTACAATACTGATTGGCAGCCTGGCAGTCACAAGCATTCATTATGAAGCTATAAAATTAGTTTTGCCCTAATCTAACCCCAAAGAGTTGCTGCTACATTGCAGTGTGGCTGTTTCAGGCTACTAATCTTCCACGTTCCGGCTTTCTCATTTCCTGCTTTAACTGTATCTACAACTTGATAGCTACTAGCCCTTTTGAGGTTCTTTCAAGTGACGAATAAACGATTTTGAGAGAATTTGGCTATTTCTGCGAGATTTGGACAAATATTCACTTTCAGTTGAAGATAAGTGGACTAACTAAAAACTTGTCCACAAGAACGAACGATAACAACGACTTAAAAGTAAATTTTCACACAGCGACATTGAAACTCAATGAGCTTTTAGTTTGAACAAGTTTTAAAAAGCAGCTGCAAGAAAGCTCACTCACAAAGCGGGATAGTATACTACTGCTCTCTACTAATTAAATTCAATACCAATCTTTAGGATTACCAATATCTTTGTTTTGAAGCTGTGAAAATCAGGATTGTATAATCGTTTTAACAAGAATATAGGATATAATGGCATTCACATAGCAAGTGGAACGCGAAGCTTGTCGGAGCTAACCCGGTCTACTACATCACCAATGCGATGAAATTTTAGTTTTTCAGCATGATCGGGTGTGCGGAAGAAAGGCCACTTCTTCCCTAAATAGAAGTGAACGTCCAAGGCTGCTTCAATGAATGGTGTACATTTTTCACTAAAAGGGGGGCCTTGCCACTGGACAACTAACTCACTGCGAACAATGGCAGAACTAACGCAACGAGTACGTCTGTCAATACTGCTCATACTCTCGACAACAGATTCGTATGATGTCTTACACATACAGCACAATGACAGGTGAAAAATTTCGGGAATTCTGTCATGCAGTGCTGGCTGCTCAACAAACAAGTAAAGCTTTTGTAGTATGCTAAGAGAGGAATGCTTAGGGTCTGTATTTACGCTAGAAACATGATCTAGCCATGATTTGTACTGGTCGGGAACTGCACTTTCTGATAAATTGTGAAAACCCTCTGAATTAGTAAGATCAGCTAAATTTCCAAGTTAATCAGATTTTTCGATCGTAAATCCAACTGAGCTGGCACCAAACATATTTTCCATTATGGCCATCCTTTCGTCAACTGGGTTGTACCTATTTGTGGGAACGAAAAAGCGTGAATTAAGATTATTCAATGGATTGTCTAAGAAGCTGTAAAGTTTCCAGGAAGTTGCAGCAACCGCCTTTCTAGCCATTCCTGCATAATCTCCCAACTCAAAAACCACAACGTTATCAATCACCGAATCCGTCCCTCGCAACATCGGGGGGTTTCTGGCGTAAAACTACGGGAACTCCATGGTAAAAAAAAAAATCTGTCGACAAGGAAGAAGCTGGTTTTGAGAATCAAGGAAGTAGCTGAGTATCAACTGGATCCTCTATTGACAGTTGTAACGTCATTTTGGCCAGGTGATTAATGTACTTTTTCAGTATATTCATAATTTTCCGTGGTAAGAGCTCTACCTTTTGGAAGGAAGACATCAGGGGATAGTTCTCGAAGTTTAAAAGACTTGTGCTGACTATGTAGTAAACCTGGTGGAGGAAAACAATGATGGCTTCTTGAAATTGACACCTTGTGTTTCGGCGAGGTTTATCATTGCTTCAGCACCTTTTCCATAGCCCATCTTCTTGTTACCGGTGGATATGAGGTCACAAAGACTTGAAACCCGCTGTGACGAGCTCCAGACAGGTCCTTCTGCCAATTCGATATGGTGCGCTGAATCCCAGTTATATTTATACTAGGGAGAATCATGGAGACCCATAAGTGTCAGAAGATGAGTGGGCACATGAAGCGTAAAATATTGTCCACCTATTGCACCACCTACAAGCTGCTGCTTAATATCTTCTACCGTCAGAGAGTGATGCTTCAAAGCTTCAAGCAGAACTGTGCGATGTTAAATCCTATATGTTTACTAGTGACTGGAAAGTCCAAAACGAAAGAATCAAGACGTCCAGAAAGAAATGTAATGATTCCTACAATTTAGATTTTTGCCTATTAGACGTCATCTTGTCGGCAATAATAGCAAATGATGGTGACAGTTTAGTAGTAGGTAGATTGGTACTAAGGCATCTCTGCCGGTGGGAGTTGATAAGTTTGGTGAAAATGGGAGTAAGGCTTGCGACAAACATGTAAATGTGTTTTTTTTCGCCTATAGGATGGTCTTTCAAGCTATCAAGAGTTATATCGCCTTCGTACGGGAGCTGGGAACCATGGCCCACTTTAAGCTGTCAATAAGCATTCAGACAACAGGTCAAATCCGCTCTATGGTTTCTACACATAAGCTGATCTGCTTTGGACTTTTTGGCAGCCTCATCTGGCAAACCTTGCTTTTGTCCCGGCGATTCCTTATGCTGGACTATTTTCGTCTTGAGATTTCGCAACTCACTAGGTTGATTTGAGCCGGTAAAGATAGTTCCAAGTGAAAAAATGCAAGTGATTGGGTTATTGTTGGTGCAGGTTAAATACCGAGTCCGAAGCTCAGTCTCTTCGTAAAAAATTAGAAACTAAAACTGTTCATCTAAAACAGTCTCAAGTCTTGTTGTCGTTTTGGCAATATGTGTCAATATCACCAAAGCTTTGTAATCATTAATACTACTAGGTTTGATATTTTCTAATAAAGAGCATGATGATGATCTTCCTTCGTTCTGAAGCTTTTGCTGAAGAGTTTTTATCATACAGCTAACGCTTGCTGATCCGACTCTACGGTCACTGTAGAATTGGTGCTATCGGTTCTGGACTGTTTCTAGGGATTGGCTGGTCTGGAGGATATTGGAGGGTTAGAGGTGACTATAGGGTCCACATTGGTAGTCTCTGGGGTGCTTAAAGACCTACTGACTGTTCAATTAATATTATTGCCTGGCTTTTCCACCGATCCATTTTCTGAATCAGGAAGTAAGTCAAGCTGAGACAATGCGCAGTCACCTGCTGAACAGGGTGGTAAAGTTGAACCAAGTATGGTACTAGAATAAGCGAATTTAAATTTGGTGAAAGCACTTGCAACTGATTGTTCCCCTTTAAATCTGAAAGGCTGATTAGGGTATTTTTTGGCAATATGGTCTTTGACTGTGTCGCATCAACCAGATACCTTGCAGCGCCAGCAGTATACAAGACGCTTTGAAGCTAGATACATATCTTACTAAAAGTAAAAAGTAAGCGGTTAGTCAGTTGTAAATGTTTTAAATTGTAATTCGAGGGTCTGTGAGAAAAACAAAAACAAGGTCTTCGACGGTCTTTGACTTTAAAGTCAAAAAGGTCTTTGACGTTAAAGTCAAAGGTCTTTGACTTTAGATCAGCTCAGGTAATTTTACTTGGCCATGAAAACTGCCAGAACCATTGGTACTATGCTACCCCACTTTTTACACCCCTACCCAATGTGAAAATATATAGCCCCAATTTTAAAAGTCTAATGCATTCTATAACCCATCACTTGTCTTTGTGGCTATAAAACTGGTTTTGTGAGATAACTTAAGCGTAATTCTTGAGTGTGCTTTGTTTAATTAACAAGTATTGTTAAAAACTCACTATTTGATTATAATTCTATTTTGTTGTAGCTATACAATCCAGAGGCCCAATCAAAATTCATGACCCAATCAAAAAAAAAAAAATGTACAATTTTTTTTTTTTGAAATTTGCCATATTTACCTGAAGTAGTTAGCATCACTCTTGTTTAAAACCGCGTAATTGTAAACTGAACCAACTGTGACAAGATCAAGAAGCAGAAAAGCTCACGGGAAATATATAATTCGGTTTATATAATTGAGTGTTAGGGATAGGGTGGGTTAGGTACGGAAAAACTTTCAAAGCTTTTGCCTGTCAGTAGCAGAATTTGACAGACATCCAAAAGCTACCGACGGTTTAGCAGCTCAACTTGTGTTTTGACTGCTTTTCTTTGAGCAGAAATTATTTTCATATGTAAAAATGGTATTTTCAGACAAAATTTGTCAACAAATTTGAAAACTGCTAAGTAGCATTGTTTTTAGCATTGCAGTAAAGCACAAATTGTGTTCTGGTCCTGAGAAGGCATGGGGGTTATAAGCCTTACTCATGTTGATTTTTGCTCGTTTTGAGTCTGACTCGGCTATTTATTGTAATTTCTGTTCGCTTTGAGTTTCATTCACTTATTGATAGTGATTTGTAGTAGTTTCACGCTTGGAAGATTATTTGACTTTATTTTTACTCATTCTTGGATTAATGGAGCTCTTTACTTTTCTTTGAAGAACTAGTTTTATGGAAAAAGCGTTTTAAATTATTATGGTTAAAACAGCAAGGCATATGGCTTTTTACTACAGGCAGCATTAGAGTGTTGTGTCTAATTATGTATTTTTCTACATGGTAGTAATTCTTAATAGATAAAATAAATTTGTGAATCTGACGTGTTTGGAATGAAATAAATGTCGATTCTTTTTAAGGATGTATTGTGTATGTTGACAATGCTTGCTCTCCTCTGACCGTTCGTTGCCACGAACGATATTATAAATGCTGAATTTTTAGTTTCGCCTGTTTTTTAAGGCTTTTTAAAGGCCGTCAACTTTCAATCAATCAACAATCATTTTATTAATACTAAAGCACTATTACAAACGTAAAAAAGTTTTGGAGTAAAAAAACTCCAGCGCAGTTTTTTACTACTACTACTACTACTAGTAACTCACTACAGCTTCGAGCTGCCAAAGACCAGCGCAGCTGCGCACGCTCCTGCTTCATCCAACTTATTCAAAGCCTCCCTCATTACACCTTCTCAAAAAGTCCATTTTCGCAATATCCTTCCCCACAACCTCTTCTTACCCAATTTTGGCCGCTTTTTTGTTTGGCCCCAGATGGTTGGCTTAAAAGGATGATCTTTTGTAATCTGTCATTCTTCATCCGCAGAATGTGTCGTATCTATCTCAAGCTTTCTCTCAAGAATTGAACTAGATTTCTCGTATCGTTGTTTTACCAACGGTTTTACCCTTTTGAAAATCTTAATTTTTGATCGTTGCATTTCAAGGAATGTCAATTTCTTGACATTTGACAATTTCTTGAATTTCTTGACAATGAAAATGTCATTTCAAGAAATACATCAAGACCTCCACAAGGTGAGCTGGTGAAAGTTGAAGTTCCCCCAGGAAGAACTTACGCTAGAGTGAAATTTTAGTGGATTTCGGTACTAGTTTATGACATTTGTTAGTTTTTTACTAGCATTTTCTTTGATTTTTTTGTAACTATGGAGTTTTCAGTAACTGAGCTAGCATCAATAAATGAAGAAAAGATTTAGCTTTCATCTGCTACATCAATACATAGCCGAGCTCTTGTAGGTCCTTTTTAAGAATTCTTAGAAAAGCCCACAACAGAAGGATTTTCCTTTTTTACATTTTTTTTTAAAACCAGTAGAACGACTTAATGGGATTTACCTGCTCATTGCTCATATTGATGCATGGTCAATCAGTGAGAGCTCTATAGTTACTGTGCAGATAAAAAAAAAAATTCGTAAAAATCGATCAAAGTCATGATACCAATACCTAATCTTCAGCATTCGGTGGAAATATCGAAGTAAGCACATAAGGTACCCCATTTTGACGCCCCTTGTCCAAAATACAGGACTTACGACAGTGTCTTTTATTATTAGTGGATTTCAAAGAAAGGGTCAATTTGAGCCGCCATTGAAAGAATGGTAGCCTCCTCACATGCAGAATAACTGAATATAATTATGCATACGAATTTAAATTAAATGGAAATAAAACAAACTTTTTCAGATAAAATTGTTGAGCGATATCAAACAGTTTGTGGTAACGAACTGTAATAAGGAGTTGGAACTTAAAACGAACAGCAATTGTACTGTCTATGATAACCGCCCCTTTCAATTTGGTACTTTTTCTGATAAAGTTGTACGTAGTTTTATCTAAATGTTTCAAAAATGAATACTGTAACACTAGCTTAAGAAAAATGATAGATAAGCTCAATGAGTTGTATGTGCCTTAAACAGTAACATTTCTAGCTTAAGGCAATCTAGTTATTTCTGTTTGTTTGAAGTTCTTATGCTACTGTCTACTTTCATTAAAAAAAAAAAAAAACACAAGAACAATGATACTATATGGTAATAATAAGAATTGCCGGAAAATATAAGTACAATCTTGAGATTCTTTTTTATGAGGAGGGAGGGGAAGGGCATAAAGTCCCTCCCCCTCTCTCACTGTGGGTGTTCCTGGCCATTGGAATATCTCTATAATATTTGACAAACTCGTTTTAGGCATGTAGTTTTCGAGGTACAGAGACTTTATGAGTATCAACTTATGAGTATTAAATAGAGTCTGGGAAGAATCCGCTTTGGAACCTCGGTCTTTAGGCTCTGTATTATTCATATCAAGTGGAGATCAAATTGAAAATTTTGTGGATTAATTTAGTTATTAGCTTTGCCTTGGAGGCAGAACCTTCGTCTTTTCTCTTGTATTAGAAAAAAAGTTTTTTTTTACTAAAAGTAAGGAGCGACATAAAACGAACAGAAATTTTTCCTTATATGAAAGGGGTTTTCCCCTCCTCAGCTCCCCCTCTTTACGCTAAAGTTTGGCTCTTTCTCACGGATATGTTTCATGAAACAAAAAACTTTAGAGTAAAGAGTGACATGGAACTGTGTCATGGATTTTTGTAGATGTACTTGAGGGTTGAAGTCATGACTAGCAAAACGCTCGAGTGCTCATATCGCTAGACAAATTTCTGTCGAGAAATTGAACGACAAAAAAAAAAAAAAAAAAAAAAAAAAAAAAAAAAAAAAAAAAAAAAAAAAAAAAAAAAAAAAAAAAAAAAAGACAAGTTATGAAGTAGTGACTATCAAGGGTTTTCTTCTTATCAAGAAAGCTGCTTCTAGTTTCTTAATATTTGGCTGTGTTTTGTCGGCTATTTAGGATTATATCTAGGCAGCAGACACTCATCGATAGCCCGGAAAATGCTTTGGTGATCGGAACAATTTTGCTGTAAAATATGAACCGTTATTTTTTAGTCTGAAAAGCTACTAACTGGGTCCTAGTGTTGGTAAACTGTCATACAACGTGTCTGCCACTTCGTATTTCATCCCTTATTCTAGTTTTTAATTTCTTCCGTAAGAATTTTTTCTTGCTATGATTTCAAGCAATTAAAAAAAAAAAAAAATTTGGTTACCTTGTCTGGCTTATCTCGAGTTTATAGTATTTGATGTCTTAAGATTCAACAGCTGAAAAAGACACTGGAAATCACTAAAAAGGAACATTTTAAGGTGTCCATTGTGTATTTTTCGAGAAGCTCAAAATCATTTTGGGAGATATGAAAAAAAAAAAAAGTTCTGAGACGCAGTTTTGAGTGCTCTGAGTTTTAGCGATTTAGTTCTAGTTGAGTCATTAAGGATGATTTGCTTTGTCAGTCTTTGTGGAGTAGTGACATCTAGCCGAAATTTATGGATCTACAACTTTCTACGTACTTCTGTATTTTGTTCCTAAAATTATCCTGTTGGCTTCACACCCCTCCTATCTCTTAAAACGAACTCGTAACCTCCTATCTAAATAAAAATGAATCGTAAACCTCATATCTCTTAAAAATGAGTTCATCTCTTAAAAACGAGCTCGTGCTAATATGTTTGATCCTTTTTATGTTTGCGTATTTTTTGGAACATTTCGGGCCAAAAGAAAAACCTGCTCCTGTTGTCTTTTTCGAGGCTCTGGCAGACAAATTTGTGACATATTTGATTTTCTAGGCAAGTTCCTCAGAAATTTTGTCAAAAGACAGCATTAACGTTTTTGCTGAGCTCAGAATAAAACAGAAGCATTTATATTTCTCTAATTTTGACAATTTTTTTATTAATGCGTAATAAACCCTTATTTAATGCTAGTATGTTTGTTATTTGAAATATACAGTTCTTTGAAAATGCCTATTATATTCTCTCTACTCAACTCCGCTCTTGAACTCGCGTAATCTGTTCTGTATGAAAATTCTGTGCAAAACATGACGATGGAAAATTGTTCCGGAATCACCCGGGCTCAAATGTTGGCCAACATTTTGTTATGATAAATGCTCAAGCCTACTCTTAGGTTGCAAATATAAGTGCTTTTGATAAACAATTAACAGCAATTCTCTATGTGAATTGGTCTGCACCTGCTTTTATCAACCGTTCATTACTTACCGTTCATTGCCTTGAACAATTTAACAGACTGAAAAAGCTATAGGTCAGAAGATGTTTCTATTTCTGACTAGTTGCACGCTCATAAGTATCAGAGTATAATTTTTTTTTCATAAATATTTCATTTCTTTAACTATGTTTATGTTACACTTCTCATTTTTGAATTTACACTGTTTCCCTTTTTATTCTCGCCTTTTTAAATTAATTATTTTATTTTTCTCAGTTTAGTTGAAGGTTCGGTCTGTGGAAATATGTTTGTTGAGCCAGGTGAGGAATGTGATTGTGGACTGCTAGAAAATTGCAAGAATCCATGTTGTAACGCCGCTACTTGTAAACTTTATCCAAACGCAACTTGTGGAACCGGACCGTGCTGTGATATGAGGGTAGGTGCCATTGTTTATCTGTGCTCTCATGATATACATGCAATTCAGGTGCCAGTTTAGTCATAAATTGGCGCCCTGGGAATCGATATTGCTGTGTAACATCAAATAGTTCTTCTATCAACTAATTTTTTATGGAGCTTGGTATTTACCAAATGATATATAGTGCTCGCAATTCTGTCGGTCTGTCTGTCTGTCGGTCCTGGTTTTGCTAGTTTGGGCACTTTCAGATAAGCTAGGGCGATGAAGTTTGGCAGGCGTATCAGGGACCAGACCAGATTAAATTAGAAATAGTTCTTTCCCCGATTCGACCATCTGGGGGGGGGGGAGTGAGGGGACGGTTAATTTGAAAAAACTAGAAAAAATTAGGTATTTTTAACTTACGAACGGGTGATCGGATCTTAATGAAATTTGATATTTAGGAGGATATCGTGTCTCAAAGCCCTTATTTTAAATCCCGACCGGATCCGGTGACATTGGGGGGAGTTGGAGGGGGAAACCTGGAATCTTGGAAAACGCTTAGAGTGGAGAGATCGGGATGAAACTTGGTGGGAAAAATAAGCACAAGTCCCAGATGCTTGATTAACATAACCAGAATTGATCTACTCTCTTTGGGGGAGTGGGGGGGTTAATTCGGAAAAATGAGAAAAAATAAGGTATTTTTAACTTACGAACGAGTGATCGGACCTTAATGAAATTTGATATTTAGAAGGACCTCGTAACTCATACTTTTTATTCTACATTCCGACCGGATCCAGTGTTATTGGGTCGTGTTGGGGGGGGGGACCAGAAATCTTGGAAAACGCTTAGAGTGGAGAGATCAGGATGAAACTTGGTGGGAAGGTTAGGCTAAGTCCTATATATGTTATTGGCATAACTGGACCGGATCCCCTCTCTTTGGGGGAGCTGGTGGGGAACCTAATTTGGTAGTTCGAAAAAATTAGAAAAAAAATTACGTATTTTTAACTTACGAACGGGTGATCAAATCTTAATGGAATTTGATATTTAGAAGGACAGTATTTCTCAGAGCTCTTATTTTAAATCCTGACCGGATCTGGTTACATTCGGGGAGTTAGATGGGAAAACCAGAAATCTTGGGAAACGCTTAGAGTGGAGGGATCATAATAAGACTCGGTGGGAAGAATCCCTTCGCTCTTCCGACCTCGTCACAACTGCCATATGAGCTATATGAGCTTTTGGCTCTTATTTTTTTTTTTTTTTTGCTTCCTCATGGATTTCGAACTTATTTTTCTCGGTGCAATGAGTAAAGTTCCATAAGAGATTTTTTTTTCTTATTCAGTGACCTGATGCTAAAAAAAATGTATTTTTTTGAGTTTTTATCTTAGCCTTGACTCTTTCCAGCTATAAATTAGGAGTACTAAAATACTTTGAACCAACATTAAAACGTTTATATGCAAATATCCAAATCTCTGTCCCTAATTAAATACTTCTCTGACAATTTTTGGGGCTAAGTCCTCAAAACTTTCCTAGTGACTAACCCGTCAAAATCTTTTTAGGGGATCCTCCTCCATCATTTATAAGCTTTTAGCACTCAGTAAAATGAATGTTCTGCTATGTGGTTGAATTGACCAAAAACAATACTAACTACGGTTTTGCAGATATGTCAGCCGAAAGCTCCTGGAACTGAATGTCGCGCTTCCCGAAGTGTCTGCGATCTACCAGAGTACTGTACTGGTTCAAGTGAGTTTTGTCCTTCTGATGTCTTTAAGCAGGATGGAATTGGATGTGCCGATGATAAAGTAAGTAAGCTTGTAGGATTATCTGAGAACTAATCGCCGAGGGTTTAAAATTTGACAATGCTGAAGATGGACGGAATAATTATAGGAAAATAATCTGTGAAGTTGCTGAGGGAAGAAAGCTAGGAGCACAGCTATCAATATCATTGAAAAAGCTTTATGTTTAATGGAGAGGAGAATGGGCTTGTGCAAGAATAATCTGAGTGATAGATCATATGAAAACAAAAGGAATTTAAAGATGTCCTTTTCGGCCAACCGCCTTGGCAGATCTGCTAAACGGAACCTGCTTAACGGAAAGCTGGTCGTATATGGTTGGGATAGAAAGATGTCATAAAGAAAGATTTAAAGGAAATGGGCACTTCTGGGAGGATGTAAGAGGGAGGCTTTTAATTGAATGGGATGAAGGAGGAGCGTGCATTGCTGTGTTGCCCTCAGTTGGCTTTGTGTTGTGGTGAGTTGCTAGTAGTAGTAATAGTAACTGCCGAGGTGATATCAAAGAAAATTTGTAGTGCTAAAATTATAAAATTGAAAACACTGCATTGTAACATTAAGAAAATCGGTGATAAGTTATCTACGTTTAAATTAACCTAGCTTATTCAACATTTGTACGTCTAACTTTTTTATAATTCTGGTACTTTAAAGTAAAGAAATCACACCGTACACAAGTATTGTAATATATTGAATTAAAGCTCGGGAAATAATGTCATATCGATCTACTCATAATAAATTCAATACCCAAGTCGTCTTCAAAATAGTTAATAAAGAAATCGAAATTTTCCCATTGAATATTATAATATGATAGCTGCATATTGCGTATGATGAAACATTAATTTTCTAAACTAATGGCATATAGTCATTATTGCTGATACCAAAAACCAAAATTGTAAATTGATCTCTTTCATGGATGCTTAATTTTCTTCATTTCTGGGAAAGGAGAGGGTTGCTTGGGTGATTGGTTCAATAATAGACCCTCAATATAACAGAATCATGAAATTTACTCATTTTCTAGAACTTTCAAGCCTTTTTAGCGTATCCAACCCTCTATAGCTTTTTTTCGGGGGGAGGGGGGTCGTTCTTACACCCTCCTCCGTCCTTCCCCCAGATCTCCCCGAAAGCTGCTGCCTATGGCCGGTAGTTACTTGGATAGATTGGGATCGTTTTTTATTTTTATAAAAACGGATCATTTGTTGATGCTTCCTATTTTGTGGGCAATGGTTTCGATGCGGAAAGTTACTTATTGCATATTCAAATGGGTAATAAAATAAGAAGGAAAGAGTTCGACTTTGTTCTGCCGTTTAAAATTAAGAGCCAATCTGTGTGAAGTTACCAGGTTACGTGAAAAATGATAGCTGAATGTTGTTTTTCGCACTAAGGAGACCTCTAATATGGTTTCACACGTCACTAATCGATCGACTAGACCAGATAACCGTATAAGAGTCATCTGACTCAAAACCTTTTTTAATTAGACATTGCTAATGTAGAGACATTTCATTGATTTTTTCGCCGAGGATTTGTTTTCCTCTATTCATGATTATCCCTTTGGAAAAACCTTAAACAAAACGGGGAGAATAACTTCCAGACAAACATATACAACCATGTTTGGATAGATGAGCCTTAATAGTAGCGGTTTTAAGTACAATTGCGTGAATTTTGTAATTCTGATGTAGTAGTTCTGCTCCCTATATCTGATCGTGGGTCTTAGTTTTCTCCTCTTTGGTCTCTGATTTGCTGAATTTTCCCATTTTACTTAACTCATTGGAAGAACTGAGGCTACAGACAAACGAGGGATTTCATTAAATATTTAACAAAAACAAAAACACGGATTGTAAATCACAGGGTTTTGCTGGCTTAAATGACCTAACAAGATAGTGTAATATTTATTCCTGGCGGGGAGGGGGGTAGCTATGTCATACCCTGTAAAATGTAAAGAATTTTTATTGCAAAAGTGTTTTATATCATGCCGAAGTACGTTGACCTTAGGAAACGCCTTAAATGTGACTGCAGAATTGAGAACTTTTTTCTCGGAGGCGGAAAAAAAAACTTAAAGACATTTTTTTTCTGCTCTATGGAGAGATTTAAAAGTTTAAGTTTTTTCGTATTTAGTTCGAAAACTGAACTCTGACAATTGAAATCCAAAATTCCAGCCGATTTATTTAAATATAACCACTTAAGAGGTAAAATATTAAACATTGTTTATTGAATTTTGATAATGAAGCATAAGTATATTCTTTATTATCTTCTTTCGGTTCCTGCTGTTTTTTTTTGTCCATGTTGGTGTTACCTTCCTTTATTTCTTGCCAGGAACTCCTTTTCTAATCTGTTGTTTTGTTCTTTTATTTATTTATTCCTTTTTTCTTATGTTGGAGTTGACTTTCATCTTTCTTTTTTTTTAAGAGTTCGTTATTAAAGCTGTCTGTTTAGTGTGTACGGTCGACTCTCGATAATTTGAGACTCCAGCAACTTACATTTTACATTTACCAATTCATTTTCAATGGTGATGATCTGCAGTTTTTTTTCTATTTTATCCTCCTCCTCCTCATCTTCAAAAGTCAGTTATTTGGCATCAGTCAAAGCACCATGGAAAGCAATCTCGTTGTCGACGTGAACAAAATCCTTGAAGATAGACTTATCGCAGTTAGTAGAAATAACCACACTATATCATAAGAATAAAATCCTTAAAGATAATATAATCACAGTTTAGTAGAAATAACCACTCTATGTCAAGAGGAATGAATCCTGTTAGATCTCGTGACTCTGATTACCTTGTGGGTTTTTTTATTTTCTTAGTAAGTCCACTTTTGTTGAAGCAGTTATGTAGGTTGGTAGAACTGAGACTGTTAAAAAAGTTCTATTTATCGATAGTCGATTGTATCATTGTGTTAGAGTGTTGTATACTTTGAAAATATGACGTGTCAAAAAGAGGTTTTGACTGCTTTCCGGGTACCCGCAAATACCAGTAAGAAGAAAACACTACTTTTGTGTAAAAAACCAGACAAAATTGCAGACTTGGCATACAAGCTTTTTTACCTCGCTTTTAGTTTACCAACATGTAGTTGATGAATGGGTAATCAGCACGGTTTAATTTGAAAGCTACTCTGTTAGACAGTTTTTTTTTTCTTAAAGAACAATTCGATTTAGGAATGATCAGTTCGTACCTTTAATATTTACGACGAAAACTTTGGATAATATTACGACGAAGCATTCAATCCAAAAGTTTTCATCTGCAATCAGCTTGAAAGGAATTAGAGCCCTTCTTGCTTTTGCATCTACCTTCTTGCTTTTGTATCTGCATGGTTTGCACCTACCTTCTTGCTTCTGCATCTAAATGGTTTGCATCTACCTTCTTGCTGTTGCATCTACATGGTTTACACCTACCTTCTTGCTTCTGCATCTAAATGGTTTGTATCTACCTTCTTGCTTTTAAATCTACATGGTTTGCGTCTACCTTCTTGCTTTTGCATCTACATGGTTTATACCTACCTTCTTGCTTCTGTATCTAAATGGTTTGCATCTACCTTTATGCTTTTGCATTTACGTGGTTTGTATCTACCTTCTTGCTTTTGCATCTAAATGGTTTCCATCGACCTTCTTGCTTCTGCATATAAATGGTTTGCATGTACCTTTTTGCTTTTGCATCTACATGGTTTGCACATACCTTCTTGCTTTTGCATCTAAATGGTTTGCATCTACCTTCTTGCTTTTGTATCCACATGGTTTGCATCTACCTTCTTGCTTTGCATGACATAATTTGAACCTGTCTGGCAACTTTGGAATCTTGTTTTGAATTCGTTAATAAAAAAACAAGACTTATCCCTATCGTTAAATACTTTTAGTCAACAATTTTTTTTTCTTAAAATCCATGTTTTCAAGTATGTTCAGCTAGCACATATTGTGGCTTTCGCGTGTAATTTTGAAAATATATTTTCTGTTTTTGTGTGTCTTAGACGTTGTTAAATTGCATATGTGATTATGAACTTTGAAGAGCTTAAAAGCATATTTCTTTTGACCTTTGAAAATGAGGCATAAGTCAGTGCAACTTACCTCAATAACCTAGTATGTGCAGAAGTTGTAACGGATATGAGAGCGTCCATTTCAGGGACTACTTATTTGCTAGTCATGGATATACTTGCAGAATAAACTGTTTATTTGCTGTTTGCCGATTTCAGTGAAGGGGTGTGATTGCGCGTAATCAGACTAAAAATAACTAGCTACTAAATTGAATGACCTGAGTGTTAGTCCAAGTTGCTAAATATAAATTATTTACCATCACCGTATAAACTTTTAAATTATACAGTCATTGGAAAAGTTGAAGGAATTATGGTTCGCTATTTTTATGGCACTTGGTATTAACCAAGTGACATATAGCAATCGCAAATTCTGTCGGTCTGTCTGTCTGTCTGTCGGTCCCGATTTTGCTACTTTAGGTACTTCCAGGTAAGCTAGGACGATAAAATTTGGCAAGCCTATCAGGGACCAGACCAGATTAAATTAGAAATAGCCAATTTCCCGATTTGACCATCTGGGGGGGGAGTGGGGGCCGGTTAATTCGGAAAAAAAATAGAAAAAATGAAGTAATTTTAACTTATGAGCGGGTGATGGGATCTTAATGAAATTTGATGTTTGGAATGATATTTTGTCTCAGAGCTCTTATTTTAAATCCCGACCGGATCTGATGACACTGGGGGGAGTTGGAGGGGGGAAACCTAAAATCTTGGAAAACACTTAGACTAGAGGGATTGGGATGAAACTTGATGGGAAAAATAAGTACAAGTCCCAGAAACATGATTGACATAATCGGAACGGATCCACTCTCTTTGGAGTAGTTGGGAGGGGGGGGGGGTAATTCTGAAAAATTAGAAAAAATGAGGTATTTTTAACTTGCGAACAGGTAATCGGATCTCAATGAAATTTTATGTTTAGAAGGATGTCGTGTCTTAGAGCTCTTATTTTAAATCCCGACCGGGTCTGGTGACATTGGGGGGGGAGTTGGGAGGGGAAACCTAAAACTTGGAAAACACTTAAAGTGGAGTGATCGGGATGAAACTTGGTGGGAAAAATAATCACGAGTCCTAGACACATGATAGACATAACCGGAACGGATCCGCTCTCTTTGGGGTAGTTGAGGGAGGGGTTAATTCTAAAAAAAATAGAAAAATGAGGTATTTTTAACTTACGAACGGGTGATCGGATCTCAATGAAATGTGATATTTAGAAGGATATCGTGTCTCAAAGCTCTTACTTTAAATCCTGACCGGATCTGGTGACATTGGGGGAAGTTTGGGGTGGGGGTACCTAAAATCATGGAAAACGCTTAGATTGGAGGGATTGGGATGAAATTTGGTGGGAAGAATAAGCACAAGTCTTACATACGTGATTTACATAATTGAAACGGATCCGCTCTATTGGGGGGGGGGGGGGGCTAATTCTGAAAAATAAGAAAAATGACATATTTTTAACTTACGAAGGAGTGATCGGATCTTCATGAAACTTCATATTTAGAAGGACCTCGTAACTCGATCTCTTATTTTAAATCTCAACCGGATCAAACGTAATTGGGGGGGGGGGCAGTTGGGGGACCGGAAATCTTAGAAAATACATAAAGCGGTGAGATCAGGGTGAAACTGGATGGGAAGAATAGAAACCTGTCTAAGATACGTGACTGACATAACCGGACCGAATCTGCTCTCTTTGGTGGAATTGGGGGGGGGGGTAATTTTGAAAATTGAGGTATTTGTAACTTACGAAAGGGTGACCAGATCTTAATGAAATTTGATATTTAGAAGGATCTTGTGCTTTAAAGTTCTAATTTTAAATTCCGACTAGATCCTGTGACATTTGGGGGGGGGGGGGTTGGAGGGGGAAACCGGAATTATTGGAAAAAGTGAAAATTGGGATATTTTTTATCTTACGAATAGATGATCGGATCTTAATGAAATTTGATTTTTAGAAGGAATTCATGTCTCACAGCTCTTATTTCAAATCCCGACCAGATTTTTTGACATTGGGGGGAGTTGGTGGGGGAAATCTTGGAAAAAAACTTGGAGTGGAGGAATCGGGATGAAGCTTGGTGGATAGAATAAGCAAATGTCCTTGATACGTGATTGACAGAATCGTACTGGATTCGCTCTCTTTGGGGGAGTTGGGGGGAGTGGTTCAGTGATATGGCGAGTTTGGTGCTTCTCGACGTGCTAGGACGATGAAAATTGGTAGGCGTGTCAGGGAGCTGCACAATTTTACTTGATAAAGTCGTTTTCCCAGATTCGACCATCTGGGGGGCTAAAGGGAGAGGAAAAATTAGAAAAAATTAGGTATTTATAACTTACGAGTGGGTGATCGGATCTTAATGAATTTTGATATTTAGAAGGACATCGTGACTCAGAGCTCTCATTTTAAATCCTGACCGGCATTAAGCCTCTTGTTTTCCTTTTTAAATCAATCTATTGATTTATAGAATTTTGTTAGAGCTCATACCATATGATCTCTTGGCTCTTAGCTCTTCTCGCCTCGTCACAAGCGTCATATGAGCTCTTAGCTCTTGTTCATTTAAAAAAAAGCCCTTGGTGGATACAACCGTGGGTATCTTAAACGCTAAATTTTACAATATGAAAAAAAGTATTTTTTTTTTGTAAATACTAAAACCTATTGAGTAATCTAAAAAAAGAAGATTGGTCAGCCAGTGTTAAAATGAGCGATGTAGTGATTTTATGCTCTGATTGCCTAAGTTAATCATGATTCTAGCTAGAGCTTCTTAGCTGTTTGTTTCCCTTAGATGAGATAATTAGATGTACTATCTAAATTTTATGAGATTTTGAGAAAAATTTCTTAGATACTCTTTTTGGACACGAATAAAATAACATATTACCGACATATGAAAGTTCTTTGTTGAATCCATTTGATTTATTTTCTTCTTTTTTTAGGCATATTGTTATCAAGGAAAATGTAGCACACGCACTGATCAGTGTCAGCTATTATGGGGAAGCTCTGGGAAAAGTTCAGAACCGATTTGTTATAAACAAAATCTTCATGGAAACAAGACAGGTCACTGTGGCTTTCACAGACCGTCACAGAACTATTCTAAATGTTCTTTTGAGTAAGTAGCTCGTAACTTCTTATTTTTAGGGATAGAGATTATGTATTTGAGCGCTAGTTTTCAAATCTTTTCTAGGCTTGTTTATATCAAAGAGGAACTCTTGTAACCCTGAGGAGCTGACAGCTGTGAGTTCTAGCCAATTCCATGCTTCAGTGTTCAAAGAGCAATGGAAAAAGTTGTCATTTTATAGAGCGGCCCCTAACTAAAAACTTTATGGTGATTCTATTTTAAAGATTGAAAAAGGCAAATCTAGTCAGAAGTCCTGGCTTCATGTGGTCGCCTTTCTCTAGTGCTGTGAGACAGGGCTCATTTCGTAAATTAAGATTCTTCAAAAGCCCCAAAGCTTTAATCAAAAGATGAGCTGACTCAGATTATTCCTCCCTCGTTTTTATGAAATATGTCTGATAAGTGCTATTCTTATGATTTGGATGTCTCCTCGGAACCCAGAAAGTTTGAATTAAAGCTTGACTAAACAGCCCATATATGACAGTGAGGAATTCAGAACATGCTAGGCCTGGCTGCATTGAAACTATAAAACACCAAGTCTCCGTAGATTTTGCAGTTGGATTCACAAGATATACAATTTAATAAGCTCTATACATGGTAGATTGGATGCGACATTTTCGCCTGGGTGTGCCTCAAACGACTTAATGTTTTTATTAGCTTGCAGTTTTTGTTTATTAGTCAGTATACAACTCGGTACATAGAGGAGTAGAGAAAACACTAAAAGCAGAAAAAGGAAGAAATGAACACATTCAGAATTCTTGTCTGGATCAACTGATAGACAATATATCTTACAGTATCAATGTTACCTAATAGCATCAAAACCCCAAAAAGTTCAGAGGGAAAGGTAAGCATATTTAGTTATCAAAACGCTAACATCTATATTCTTTGAGTACCAGAAAGGAACTGAAATTGTACGTTGCAAATTGAGTAATGATAGCCGTCCTGGCCGAGTGGATTGGTGCGCTGAATTCGGGATCCTTTGTCTCAGAGGACGCGGGTTCGAGTCCCAGTGTACCCAATTCTTCAGTTTGGGACGGGGGTCAGTGGCGTGACTCTGTAAGCTTAGCCAGAGTCGACCCAGCTCTAAATGGGTACCTGGAGAAATCCGGGGAAGGTAAACAAGCCTCTATTACTTGGTCAGGAGGAGACCTAATACTGTTACATGCTTTACGGTCATTTTAAAATAGGCCGGTCAGCTAATTGCGCAGGTCCTTTTTTTGCTAATGTATACTTTTCTGAAGTCTAGTCCTCTTTTTTTCTTTTTTCTTTTGTAATGGAACAAAAAACTGAGAGCAACTAATAGTAGTTAATATTTAGTTCTTATTGTATATGGAAGTAACTGATGGTTTCATTTCGCTTTTTCACCATTCTACAATTTTTTTGAAACACCATTTTTTCTGATTGCCGGGAGTTGGATTGTGAATTACAGTCGTTCCCCCTTGATAATCTTACAATCAGGGGTTGTCTTTAGAAGGCTTCATTTCTTTGGAACGTCTGTCGATTTGATTTTAAATATATCAATATTTAAGTATGTGCACAGCTCGTGACAGATCCTTATGGAGTATAATATAAAATCAAAAATAATCCAAATCATACAGCACGGAAGAAAAAAGTACTCCGGGATGAGCTTGTCAAAATACTGATTAAGTAGGATAAAAAGTGGCCCAATCATCAATGAATCCAAGCAATTGAATTCACTTTTGGACATATTTGCAATCACAAGCTTAATAGTGAATTTAGCTGTGACCATTCCAAAAGCTAGCAAATATAAAGCACATTGGCTTTCATATAGTTCTGGAGACTTAGCAGCAATTACATAAGCAAAAAAACTGGCCATGCAAATGGGTAAAGCGGGAGATAAAACATTGGTTTTAGCCATAGTAGATCTGTTTTTACCAGACCCTTTGAATAGGATTGAATAAAGTTGTGAAAAAAAAATGATGGCATGTATTATATGGGTAAGTACACTACCCATCAGACGTAATGATAAAACATCACTGAAAAATGTGAGAGACCAGACGGATTGACCGAATATAGCTGATGTTAATGTTACTGCCATGACCATGAACTGAGCTTCCGTGGGGCCAAAGTTTCCAAATATTAGTGTCCCTGTAGCATAAGCTTCCCAGTGGGCACCGTAAAATATCGTAACAGCAAATAAGATTTGAAGAAGCATTAACCAAGGATGATAACCTAGTTGAATGGCAAGACACGCAGAAAGTCTAACACAAACAACGGAGACCGAGTCACAGCCATGGTCAAAGAGTTAACCTAGGGGTGAAGACGATTTAGTTCTACGGGCTTGCCTCCCATCTATGGCGTCTAAGCTTTGGTATATGAATAGACCCAACGCACTTAATAGGTAGCTCCATCTAGGTGCCTCTTGTTTACCATTAGGTGAGTATGCTATAAGAATAAGAGTGGTACCTACATTAATAAACAAACCAGTAATGGTAATTATATTAGGAGCCAACCACATAGGGCATAGTTGTGTAAGCCAAGACCACCATTTCTGCATATACAGGTCTAACACACTATGTGAAACACAACTGTATTTGTGGCTTTTCACATTGATCAACTGTTGAGAGCTCAATATATTATTCCTAGGTTGTAGGAATTCCACGTTCAATTTTCTTATAATTTTCGCTTGATACACTGTAATAATTAATTCAATGTAGGAAAAAGAATATGAGAAGACTAACAATTATAAAAGGTATTTCGGCCACCTTTCGTATTTGAGGAAGGGCAAGTAAAGATTTTAAGGGTTGTTTTATTGCTTAAAAACATTTTGGTACCCGGAATATTGATGTTCGGAAATCGGTTAAGCTATTGGAAGAAATTCGAAATTTAAAGAGATGGATGACGTAGTAACTTTTATGGAGTGTTTTGACAAATTGAAATACTAGGATGGAGGAAGAGGTGATAACGTGTTGAGAAAAGTTTTCTGTATTTTGACTGTACGATTCGCTAATTTCTTCCTTGCGGACAAGTTGATAGAAGTGGTAAGAAAAAATTGAGATACGGTTGTTGTAGTGACTTGACTAAACCCCAAAGAAAGTTAAATTAGAAATGTAGAGGTCTGTCAGAGAGAGGAGGGGCTCAGTATCGATTCATCAAAATGGCAGAAATACAGTCTTTTGTATCATAAATTTCGGCCAAGCTAGGTTGCCAGGCAAGAGTTTGCAAAGCTGTCAAAGTCGAGAAGTTCTCAATCTATTTCGGGTTTTGGCTCCCTAAAAACAACAGTCTTCAGTAGATCCATCTATGCGTCACATTTTTTCAAAGATTTTGACCTTCTTATGAAATTCTAAAACTTAGTCCTGTGGTGCCGCAGTGGCTTTGACCCTAGCTTGGTAATACGGGACCCAGAGATCGAATCATGCTGCAGGAATGCACTGCAGGGCCGACGCAGGGACTTTAGTAGTCAAGAAGCGTCGTTAATCCGATATAGTAATTCTAAAACTTACCTTTCAAAGTGATTATTTATTTAACAGAAAAATGAAAAAAAAACGGATTCTATTTTCCTTCGGATAGTATAAAATATAAAATTTTTACTATTTCCGTAGTATCTAAATAGAGTCTGGACAGCCACCATGGTATTAATTCCAGCCGCTGGTGATGGAGCAATGTATTCAATATTGGTTTGACATACAGTTGAAGTGCACTTTAATGTAGTTAGACTAATTTAAAAATAGATTAAACACAAACTTAAATTCAGGAACAATTTACTGAGCATCACTCAATGTTTGACATTATTAGAATTGTTAGTTAGAGGAATTGGACTTGTTGTTCACTACACAACTTCTCAAATCCCGGAATAAAGTTGAATATTGCAACCTTCATTCAGAACCGTTTAACGGGGACGGGGGGGGGGGGTATCTGGGGTGGCTGCCTCGGGTGCCGTGACTAGAGGGGTTGCCGACTTTGATAAAAATTTCATTTTGATTTTGATTTTTTGCTTATATTTGAGTCGGGAAAAAACGCTGTAATTACTTATTCCCCGGGCACCACCAACTCTAGGAATGGCTCTGCCTTCATTTCTTATTCAACGTTAATTTTTGAGCGATTCTAACCTTTTACTACCGCGATAACCGAAAGCCAGCTTCACACAAATAGAACATTACATAATGATATTAATATTCTTTGAGCCTTACCACTAAGCAGTGGATATTCTTCTTTTGCTGATATCTAGAACTCAGAAAGTTCTATGCTACAAAATGTTGTCTTCAATGTATTATCACTAGGCAACTCAAAAAGGGGTTCTTCTTCTAAAGAAGTAAATCTATGGGGTCTTGGCTCTAAGTAAGTCTTGATCATAGTAAATAAATTTCTCAATAATATCTGCTTTTAAAGTGTTTTCAGAAGCATTTGAGAAGCAGTGATAGGTTATCTTCAAAAAAAGATTTCGTATTGCCAGACTAATTAATTTTATTGGAGGTTACAAACTGGTGTAAGGTAAAACAATTGCTGATACTATCTTCATTTATTTCCACCTTCCTTAGCTGTAGTTATTTTCAGAAAACACATGTGTTTTTATTCAAAGAATTTCGAGAATTGGGAATTCCGACAAATTAGCCGAATTATTTAATCGAATATTTCGTATCGCCCTTGTGACAACCAATCGACTCCCCGGGGAGCTACGGACCACAGTTATTCAAGTGGGCTACCTTTTGTATTTGAGGAAGGGCAAGTTAAGATTCTAAGTGGTTGTGTTGTTTTATTGCTTAATTGGTACTTGGAATATTGATGTTTGGAAATCGGTTAAGCTATTGGAAGAAATTTGAAATTTAAAGAAATAGATGACGTAGTAACTTTTATCGAGTGTATATGTAATAGATATACTTATCTATTAACGAATGAACTAATATCATTTTTTATACAATACTAATAAGGGGGGGGGGGAGTTAATGCCAGATTTGCCTCTCACTCAATTGGACTATCTGTCTTGGCTTTTTCTACAATTAGCCATGACTTGATGCCCACAACTATTCGATTTTAATTCGAATAGTTGTAATAAATATAATAAAATATATAAAATAAAATAACGTAAAATAATAAAATATAAATAAATGAACATAATTAAATAAATTGAATTAAAGTCGAATAGTTGTGGGTAGCAAACCATGGCTAATTGTAGAAAAAGCCAAGACATATAGTCCAATTGAGTGAGAGGTAAATCTGGCATTAACCTCCTCTTATTAGGATTGTATAAAAATGATGTTAGCTCATTTGTTAATAGATATGTCTATCTATTATCCGTCCAAGCGTCATTCCTAGGGTAGGTCATAGTCATAGAACCTATAGTTTTCCAAGTGTTTGGTTAAATGGCACGGGTAAACAGCGGGAGTAAGTGTGCCTCTTATTGGACCAATAATTGCTTGATATCTTTGAGCAAGTCACGCCCGCCTAGAATCTCAGGAAGGTTGACCAAGAATTTAAAGTTAAATTTAAAATTTAATAAAGAAAATAATAAATAATAAATATAATAAAACATATATGTGATAAAATAATATAAAGTCATAAAATATAAATAAATAAAATAAATTAATTTAAATTTAAAAAGTCTCAGGAAGGTTGCCCAAGTCTTTTGTCCAAAATTGAGTATTTTGGATTTGTGTATATAGACCACAACTTTACTTTTAAGTAGGTGCTGAGCTATTCATGCTAGAAACAAGAATTTTTGATTTATTTTGAAATAACCTTGAGACCACAAGCATTGCTATAGACAACATAAAGTTCGAAAATGGCGACTGAAAAAAATCAAAATAAAAAAAAGAACTCGACCGGCAGTGGCGTCATACAAGGGCAGAATGCCCGAATCGTTCAGCAATTTTAGGTTTAATTTCAAAACACTTTTACTAAAACTACAAATCATACAAAACATATATTTCTGGAACTCTGAAATGTTATACGGAAACTCTGCTAGTACGTTGTTATAATGTAATTGAGTAATGATGTCTTATCAAAAAACACATCTCCAACTATAGAAATGTCAACTTTGAAGTTGTTAGGCTGTTGACGCTTGTGCTTGTTTTCTTGTCTCACCGTATGTCGATCTAAAAATTGTCCTCATGTGCGGCTCTTTTATACTGTAGTTCTGTATATCGACTGAATACTCTCTATTAAGCACTTTTTTTTAAATTTCTTAAACGGTATTCCTTTTGAAAACAATGAAAAAAGCAATGTTTTATTCTTCTTCTGAATTACTTGTGAAGTAAATTTGGATAGAGTTAAAAAAAGAAAAGAAACGTAAGGTGAGCCGAAAAATGGGTTAAGGTTCCTCAACATTATGGTTTAAATTTGACTTAATCACTTTTCTTTCTACTCTAGATATTTTTGCTTTAAAGTGAAATTTTATTAGAAACAAAAGATATATATCTCTCATGACTTCTTTGGCTAATATCGTTAGAAGCACACTGTGCAAATCTTTATCCCACTTACCATTTAGTAAAGTCGAGAAGAGAAAAAAACTTGGTTTCGTTCCCTTTTCCTTTCTTTTCATTGCATCAAATTTTCATCCCTTTAATAATTTCTGAAGCCTGACCAAGTTTTTGACACTCAGAAGAAATTGTCAATCGAGCGTTACAATCTGAAACTCAAACATCTCTTTTATCCATCTTGAAGTGCCATCTATCCATCTTGACGAATCCATTCGTCGTTTTCATTCTATCCATCTTGAAGAATATTTTTCCCTGAAGCTCGTTGCTGTTTACATAAATTTGGGGGGTTTTATTTTTCATGCACTTCTCCATTGGTCCTCTTAATCATTGCTTTTGTTTTCAGGAATATATTATGTGGAGCTCTTCATTGCGCTCATCTTAATGAACGTTTGGAATTTGGAATGGAGTCTGTTTCTGTGCAGGGTCATTCCTTCTTCAATCTCCAAGGAGAAATTGTTCCTTGTCGGACAGCTAGCATTGACTTAGGACTGAGCGACCGAGACCCTGGGCTTGTGCCAAATGGGGCCAAATGTGGAGAAAATAAAGTAAGTTGTTTCATTTATTAAAGTCTCATAAATCTCCGAGGGGGCTTGCAGGATTTGAACATGAGGCTCATATGATAACTTGTCGTGCGATGCTCGTCGTAGATGAGTGTTGGGCTGCCAGTCAATGTTTCTAATCCATCTCTTGCATGGTCCTGCTTATGATCGGAGTCCCTTGACAGTTCATTTAAGTATGATTATTTGGAAGACAAATTAGTTTCAATTCCGAAATTCAAGTAAATTGTGCTCGTTCCTTGTTCTTAGACCCTAAATGTCACACCCGTGTGGAGCAATTGGTACAGTCAAGCTGCTAACAGTTGCACTGTCACCTGACAATATTCGCCTATATTCTCCCCAGGCTTCAAGCTTGAGCTGGCATTGACTCAGTGTTGGGTAATGTTGGTGGGATGGGAGTTGCCAGCTGCGTGAAACTACCGAGTTGATAAACTTGGCTGGGCTTTTTCAATACCGGACCGTACATTTCTCGTTCTTGACAAGACATTATGATCACTTATATTTGTTGAGGTTACTTTGCATGCCAAAAGATATTTGAAAAAACAAACTGTTTCTAATAGATTTTGGATTTGGACGAATATTTCAGCCAGAACCTTGCCCAAAAGCCAGCCCACTCCAAAAAAAGGCGAAGAGTGATAATGGAAAATAACTTTTCTCTTATTGATATAATTTCTTGGGATCAATAGTTTTAGAATTATGTTTTGATCAGCTTTTGAATGCCTGTCGAATGTTTTCATCTTTCATCTGTCGAATGTTCTCAAAAATCATTCATCTTCTGGTATTTTACAATCCTAAATGTTCTTACTATGTTGCTACCCTAAAAAATAGTCGTCGTTTTGAGCACGCTTAGTAATACAAATTCTTTTTTTTGTAACATTCTTTCCTTTACCTTCTTTCCCTCCATCTCTCCGTCTGAGATCGAAAGAAGAATTGGGAAACTAAGAAAAACAAGTTTTCGCCCTTTAGATATCCCATTTCCTCTTATTAGTGCTTTCAGTGACTTCCTTTCAAAGCCTTTGTCTGTTCTTTTCAATGGGGTTACTGAGTCTGACCAATTTTCTCAAATATGGCAACATAACCCCCTTATATAAGAAAGAGGGAAAGTCTGGTTTTGAAGGGGTTTGTCCTATTTGTCTCACTCCCTTATTCCCGAAACTTATATGAATGATTTTTTGCAGATTGGCTAAAAGAAAAAATTGTATCTGTTACTGACCTGAGGCAGTTCGGTAACGTTAAATCCACTTCTATTTCCCGCTACCTTGTTTTTCTTATCGACTCAATTGGGAAAATTCCGAAAAACCTAATTGCTGGCTAAATTCAATTTAATTTCCATTGGTCTTTAGAAAGCATTTGATTACAATATATTAGTTGAGAAACTTTCCTGGTTTAAATGGATGCCTTCTTCTTATCAGGTAGATCCCAGGTAGTCAAATATCAGAATTGTTGTTCCAGTCCCCTCCCTGTCCACAATGGAGTGCCCCAAGGTACTCTCCTAGGTCCCCTCCTTTTTCAGTTATTATTAATAGCCTTGCTAAGGAATTTCCTGACAGATAGAATTTATGGATGACCTAAAGGTTGTTGAAATCTGCTACAGAAATTTATTAAGTAACTATGAGCATCCTCAATGACATTGCAGACGACGCTGTGGATTTAGACAGGAAAGTAAACCCCTCTAAATCCATGATAATGCCAATATGTTTCCTTAAAACCTCACTTCATTTTTTCAACACTATCCCCCCAGATATTTCTGTGTCCTCCTTTAAGTTACTTGGGGTCATATTTCTTCTAATATAAAGTGAGATATCCATATTAAAGATATTGTTCATAGAGCTAATGGGTCCACTTCACTCCTTAAAATTTAGCGTCACTCCTCCCATTCTTTAAGGGTTTATGCTTCCTTTGTTTGCCCACATCTTGAATATGCTTGTTCAGTTCGACATCCCTTGAAGAATAGGAAAAATCGAATCCATTCAAAAAAGAGCTCTGAATCATTCTCAAAGAAGCCAATGTTCCATTCTTGCAACTTCTAAAAAAGGCCAGGTTGGAAATACTTGAACACAGGAGATGTACGTTGTGCAATTTTTTGAAGAAATTGCAGAACGCACGGAACATAGTTTCTGCAAAAGACACTCCCCACCCAGACAGCGCCTGCCCGCAACGGACTGTTTCTGAACCCGTTCCTAACTTGTCTCTCATTCGTTGCTTTACCTCCAGATATGACAAAAAATCTTTGTCCCCTAGATTACTGATAAAATGAATAGCTAGTTTTCTTTTTTATTATCTGGTTCTGGTGATACCCAAGTTTTATGTTCGTTCCCTTGTTTTGTCTTCCCCTTTTTATATGTACCTTTATAAGCCTTTTTAATATATATTATTTCTTTTTTTTCGTTTTTTTTCAGTTTTTACCTTTTTAACTAGCGGACATTTTGTAGTTTGATATTTTTGACCAAGAAATGGTTCGTCATTCTGATATTGTGGTTTTGGTATTGTTTGCTAGTTTATTAATTGTTGTGCTTTTTTATGATTTTGTTTTTGCTGATATGACTCCGAAATGCGAATTTGGCCCTTTTGGGCTTGTGATAGGAATTTCGAAATGAATATCTCATATTATTATCTTAGCTAACATGCAATTTTTGCAAGAATAATACAGGCTAGAACAAATGTTGTGAGATTTTTTTTTGCCAATTTTCATTTGACACGTAGATTATGAACTTCTCTTGGATTAGATTGTTTTAGTGCCTAGGCTAAACATTTTCCGCCATGTAAGTTAAAGCACCATTAACAGTCAGGTCATCACAGTTACTTCTTTTACCAAACTAATTTAGGGAAGAAATTAATCTGGTACGAAAAGTGACCTATGAAAAGTATCTGTATGTGCTGTGTCATGTTTACTCCATAATATCTAATTGCATCCTTAACCATAAACCACAGTTCTGTCTGCACTACAAGGCATCAAGAAAGAGCCGAAAATCAATCCACTGATTTAGTCATGCAGCTAAGTAGGAGTAAGGAGGGAGTTACACCTTCCTTTGTAGGAGGGAGTAAAACGTAGAGGTTTCTTAATCTGTCGATAGGCACGCCGTAAGGTGTTTCTGGGACTACCTCACCAATCGGATCCCCGTAGTTACCAGTATAGTCCTGCATTTGCAACTCCATGGCTATCCTTTCTTAGAAGAAGAAAAAAAGAGGACACATAAGTGCTTCCCATGCAAAAAAAGTGATTTTCCTCTTTTTCAAGCCAGAGGACTGTAAGATTAATGTATAAGGCTTTTGGTTATGGTGATTCTAATGTTGTACGTTTTATATTGATCTGATTCGGTTTCAAAATAATTAATTTTGCGTTCGTCCTTTACTAGTTTGCAGCCACCGCTGCAACCACGATGTCCTAAGCACCTCCCTCCGTTGATTGACTCTGATGACATTTTTCACGAAGTGTTGGCCTCTCTCAATTTGGATGGAGGGATTCATCATCTTCTTGAAAGCAGATATTTGGGTATTGTATTGTATCGGATTAACGACGCTTCTTGACTACTAAGGTCCCTGCGTCGGCCCTGCAGTGCATTCCTGCAGCATGATTCGATCTCTGGGTCCCGTGTTACCAAGCCAAGATCAAACCCACTGCGCCACCACAGGACGAAAATATTAAAAACTGTCTGTGGCGGGAAACTGCAAGGTAAAAAAAACAATTGACTGGTAACTTCGAAGACAAACGTATTCAAACAAGATGATTCTTTTGCCTTTTTCTTTTTTTTTTTTAGATCCCAAGTCTCTACTGCATATATAGAGAAGAACAAGGCTGCAAACCTTTCGACTTTTATGGAATTATTACCATTACAGATGTCCCGCTTCTTTTCACGTCTGTTAAAAAGCTGATATTTTTGTCTTGTTAGATCTGCAAGTGACGATGGCGATTAATATGAAAGGTTAACGGTTTAACTGTGAATAAAAACTACCTTCTTCTGGTAAATGAAGCCCAGTGTAAATAAAACTACGCGCTTCTTCCCAATGGTGGAAGGCAAGAAAAAGCACAATGAACTATGGAAACTCTATGTTCAGGTAATACTTGGGGAAGGGCACTGATTGGTCTGAAGCCCATTCCTCTCCAAAGAACGAAAAATTTCATAAAGAAATGAGACCATTTGTCTGGTCAGAAGCATTCTCAAAATATACTTTATTTGTAGTTGTAATTATTCAAACTCCTATTCAAAACCCTGTATATTTTATAGTAATTGTTTTTCATTTAACCTTGTAACTGATAGTGCAATTTCTACGAACTAATTATTTTTCTTTTTTTAACGAATCGAGATGCTCACGGAAGAGAATGGTTTTGTTTGTATTTTTTTACCCAATTTATGAACTTGTAAAATATAGCGCAGTAACGAAAAAGAAAAGGGACAACAAAAAAGAAAGACAAACAAAAACAAACAAACAAGAAACATTAAATAAATTGCGGCAAAAGGATGAAAAAAGGAAATTAAACAACAAACATTATAACTCTTCGTGAGCCTGATTGAACTGTAATTAGACCTAAAAAAAGAAGAAAAAAAAAGTCATTGTCGGACAGCTTGTTCGATAATTTGCCAAACGACATAATGAGAGTAGTTCTATATTTGGAAATAGTTTCCTCATTATGAGAAGGTCGTGGCAAATGAAGCAAAAATATACAGTAATGAAAATAGGTACAGCGGGTTAAATACGAATCGTATGCAAATAGCAGAAATCGGACTACCGAATTAGAATATGATTAATTGGGGTATAATTGTATTCGAATATAAGTAAATGTCTCTTTTAGATGTGCCTCAATCAAAAGTGCACTGCAGTCTCCTCTGTAATCGGCACCGGGTGTCCGTTCGACTGTCATGGCAATGGTATATGTAACAGCAACGGCAGATGCCATTGTAACTTTGGATATGCTCCACCATACTGTGACTATCCAGGTTTTGGTGGCAGTGAAGACAGTGGCCCAGCAATGAATCCAGCTGGATCAAAAACTATGCAGACAATCATTTACATGTTTTTTGGTCTAATCCCAGTCGTAATTTTGATAGGCTTCATTTATTACTACTACAGGAATCCCCAAAAAAGGCAACAACTGTGGGAGAAGCTAAAACAGCCAAGGTGAGTAATTTGAACAGTAGATGCTCCTTGGTAGAACATCTACCAATGAACTTTTGTGCTAAAACCTTCACAAAAATGTTGATTACTGTCTAATGGCTCTAACGTTTGAGGGAGCTCGATAATAATTTAGTATGAATCTAGACAACACCACTGGTTTTGTTAGTTGCTTTCAATCACCAGGTTTATTTATCTCAAATAGACAAAATTTATAAAGGGCTAAACAGACTTAGCCTTTTCTAAAGGACTATAACTATATTTGATATGGCCATTAAATAAAGCTGGTAAACGTCTGTTTGTTTATATTCTCTTAATCATCGATTTATGTACTTGAAGGGGGTCATAGGGCTCTCTTTGGTTAACGAGGAAAGCTTTAGAGGACAAATATCTAAATTTTATGTGATTTTATTATTACGGCTGCCTCTAAGTCTTGGCCAAAATTGAATTGGGTACGGTTACGTGAAGAAACCCCGAAAAGCACAATAGTTAGGCTATATGTCTCCGTAAAGCCAACCATACATGAGAAAGAAAAGTGTAGTACCTGAATTTTAATATTTTCGACACAATACGTTATAAAATTTGGAATATAAAATAAAGAAAAAAGTGACTTGTTTTTATTAGTCATTTTCTTATTTTAGTTTGGATTTTATCATTCATAAATAGGTGCTGAGACCAAACTGGCTATTCATACGACTAGAACGTACTTTGAGACAAGAATCATTTAGGGAAACAATTGAAACAGAAAAACATATGCATAAGGGCATTGCTTTAAACAGATATTCTGGGTATTTTCTTATCAACCCTATTTATGTTGATCTAATAAGAAATAAAGATAATAAAGAGTACGTACTCTTTCTCGTTAAAAAACATCTCTTGGTCCAGCTAATACAAATCGAATCAATAGACGGGTTGCTTGTGTTGCATGGATGGAATTTGCAATTCAAATTTTGAATGGTTTTATAAGGTATTCAAATTTTGAATGGTCAAATTTTAATAAGTTTGTACCATATTACATTTGTACCATATTTAGACATCTTAGCGAAGGTCTTTGCCAAAATATCTTGCTTTGTTTTCGCTATTTTATGGCTTTAAATTACCCTCTTTTGTTTTGTCTCTTTATTTCTTCATTTTCTTATTTTCTCAGGTTTTGCGTATGTCATGTTTATTTGTTTTGAATTAAGTGAAACAAAGAACTTTTTATTATATTGAGTTAAAATTAGCATGAAAGTCTTCTTTTTTTTTAGAGAGATATATAATTATTTAAAAAAAAAGTAATAACAACCACCCCGAGAATTTAAAAAAAACTTGTCCAAGGGGATGGCAAAAATACATTAGAAAATAATGCAGGACAAGGAAAAAAATTTGTAAAGCCAATAGTACGACCTAATCGGCACCACAAGCCTTACAACAAACAAATTCAGCAATACTAATAAATTCATACCCCGAGAGCTCACAATAAGGTACTCAATTATTTATGTACACCCCCCCCCACCGTAAAAAATAGAACAAAAGAACTAAAATTCATACTTAGTAAAAAGGTTTTCTTTTACTTCTCTTTAAAGAAAGAAAATCACTATTATTTTTAAAACTCTGATCTACATGATCCCAACTTCTAATCCCCCTATAAACCACAGAAAACGTCGACTGGGTCGAAACAATCAATGGAATATTAATCTCTCCAGAAGATCGAGTGTCATAATTATGAATCATGAATCTCAAATTAACTAAACTCTAAAACATGAAAGATTCGTGCTATGATGTAGCCTAAAAATAAACAAAAGTGTATATAACTCTTGTAGTCCAGAGGCTGGTAGTATCCTTATTCGCTCGTAGATGTTCCGCACCAAATCTCAGAGTTGTAGGCCAACCAACAAATGGACAGCATTGTTTTGAAGAACTCGTGCTGGCCTGACAACGGAAGCAAATGCACCAAGCCAAACACTACTACAATACGGTATATATGGATGGACAAGGAAAAATAAAAGGAAGTGTAGGCAATATGCAGGAAAAAAATGCTTAAGTTTCCACATTATACTTAGATTACGAGACAGAATTTACTCAGACGCTGTGCATGAAATTTAATGATGAAATCTCATGAATATAAACCCCCAGGTACTTAATCGATAGAGCACGCTTTAAATCTCCGCAATATGTTACAATTTCATTAATCCAAGGATAAAAACAGGAGATTGAGAGAAAATGACAGATTTTGACTTACCAAGATTAATCTTTAGCCTACTTACCCTCTACCAAGAATGTAACCTATCCACTTTATCTTTCATCGATGTCAGGAGTAATTCTTCCGTCTTTGCAGCGCTGATAGCCACTGTGTCATCCGCAAATAATGACACAGTTTCATTCCGGAGACTTATAGTTATGTTCCTAACGCTAAAACAATTATGGATACAATTAGGCATATCATTAATAAACAAAAGGAAAAAAAATCGGGCCAATAACAGATCCCTGTGAGGAACCACAACTGACTGGGCGCAATTCAGATTTTAAACAATTCATGTCTACAAACTGGTACCGGTTACTCAGGAAACTCCGTATAAGATCGAGAGCTTTACCTCAGATCCCATACACCTCTTCGAAGAGTAGACCATGGTCAACTGTATCAAAAGCCTTCATTAGGTCTAGAAATATTGCACCAACCTTCAATCCTTTGTCTAAAGCCACATTAAAAATATTTGTCAAAAATATTAGTGCATCTTCTGTCTTACTATTCTTGCTGAATCCTAACTGATTAATATTCAAAAGATTAAACTTCTCAAGAAATGTGGTTAACCAAGAAATAAAACATTCTTCAATAAGACGAGAAATAACTGGCAAAACAAATATTTTGGTGATAATTTCCAAGATCATTTCTGTCACCATCTTTATAAAGTGGTGTCACTCTTCCATGCTTTAAACAATCTGGAAACTTACCTTGTCTGAAACGATCATTAATGAATGATGTTAGAATGCTAGATATAGATGGAAAAATACATTTATGAATTTTTATACTCATCAAGTTACTACCAGACGAGCTATTTTCCATGGCATACATGGTATCCCTCAGATCGTCCAGGTAATCCTCCTTAGATGCATCTGTAAGGGCGGTAAAGTGGATACAAAAGGTGGATTTTTCGGAAATGGGGAAATCTTATCGGCTATTTCTGAACCTACTGAAATAAAGTGATTCTGAAACTGATTACAAGTCGTAAAACCGTCTGCAGCTATAGCCTCATTTACTGTCACTTCGGATGGTTGTATATTAGGATTCTGACCTTCCTTAAATTCTAAGCTAAAATACCTTTATTTAGCTTCAGGGAGGAAATTATTCAAACCATTACAAAAAGACGGTAATGGTCTTTATTCTCATCTGTAGGTTCTAAAGCTTGTAACTTAAACAATCTATCTATTAAAAACTTAACTACTTGACACAACTTAACTTAATCTAATTAAGGTTTATGTTCTCTGGGGAACATTCAAATTTGCAACAAGCATATAATTGTAATTTACACCGAAAGGACAGTTTCTTGTACCATTGGACTTATTGGTTTCAGGTATATTTATTCCCTGATGAAGAGTTGTAAAATTAATGAGACTTTTTTTTAGATATTCGTGTGAACTAAAAAAAGGGATATTTTCACGTTTACCCATAACGTAGTTTAGCGTAAAAAAAAAAGAATTTCAAAGATGTTATTTGGTAGTTAGATAAAGCTGAACCTCAGCTATCGAATGTTAGAAAAATTATTGTCTCACGTTGAGACATCAAAACCGTAGGAATGGAGAAAAACAACATAGCAAAACCTTGCACGGAGAATAAAAACCGACATTGAACATCACAGTTTTGTTTTCTTTACTTTTTAAATGAATTTTTGACGTTTTTTATGCAACCATGTATATAAATCCTGGACTGATCGTATAAGTTTGTTTCGGGGGGGGGGCTCACCTAAGTCCCATAAGATAGGTAAATTAAACAGAAAGTATGAATAGAATAAAAAAAAGGAGAAGGTTCTTAAGAGTTTGGGCTCAAAGTATTCTCTTGCATATCTGTTTTTGGCGGAATAAAATCGAGGGAGGGGGTAAAGTTCAGTTAACATTTAGAATTTTTTACTTTAAGGCAGAATGTGCTTGAATATAACAAGAACAGCTTTTGGTCACAGTTTCTACGACTTTTTTTGTGACTTGCCACCTATTTTGGCAACTTATGTTTAGTATGGATTGCCACTTCGAAAAACATACACAATAAATAGGATGTTAAATGCCACTCATTGTCTGAAAAACACCTGCATCTTTAAATTTGGCTATTGTTAATTCTATCTCACGTTTAAATTCCAAACCAGTCAGTGTTAATCCGATTTCTTTAGTGCCCCTTCACAAGTTTTTTTTTTAGTTTTTGTCCATTTTTTATTTATTGTAATCTAGTTGCTGTCATTTTTTTTAATTTTTCACTGTTTTTTTCTTATCTGTTTGTTTTTTTTCTCTTCTTCTCTGCAATTTATCTTTCCCTTTCTCATTTCTTCACTCTTTGCCTTTTTTTTTTTTTTGAAGGGATAAGTAGTTTCTAAATTCTTACCTCCAGTTGCTATGAGAGAGTTTTAATAATGTTACAAAATGCTATGAAGTGCGAACGAATAAAAACTGAATAAAAATTAAAATGAACAAATATAAAGATAAACGCAAAATTTCGGCATATTTATTTTTTCGGATCAAAAAAGGAAGTTTTATTTGTTTAATGCGGAAATTGGAAAAACAACACAAATTAATTAAAGGCTTTAGTTTTTAAAAATAAAATAAAGAGCAATTCAACTTAAATCGAACAAAGAATTAATCCCTATTAAATGAACGCTATCACAGCCATCAGCACAAAGTGTTGAAAAAATATATTGAAAATTTAGCGCTCTAAATCTGGCTAAAAATCAAACAGTTCGTGGTAACGAACTGTAGTAAGGAGCGACCCGGCTCAATAGTAAACGAAACTCTAAAAAACGGAATCTTGATCCTAAAAGATACATCAAAAGAATCGGATTTTCATGCTGATTTTAAATATATAAGATTCATCAAATTTAGTCTTTGTCGTCAAAAGTTACGAGCCTGAGAAAATTTGCCTCATTATGGAAAATAGGGGGAAACACCCCGTAAAGTAATAGAATCTTAACAAAAATCACACCATCGCATTCGGCGTATCAGAGAACCCTATAGCAAAAATTTCAAGCTCCTATCTATAAACATGTGGAATTTCGTGTTTTTTGCCAGAAGACAAATCACAGGTGCGTGTTTATTTGTTGTTTTTTTTTTTTTTTTCCAGGGGTCATCGTATCGACCAAGTGGTCCTAGAATGTCGCAAGAGGGCTCATTCTAACAGAAATGAAAAGTTCTAGTACCCTTTTTAAGTGACCAAAAAATTGGAGGGCACCTAGGCCCCCTCCCACGCTCATTTTTTCCCAAAGTCGACGGATCAAAATTTTGAGATAGCCATTTTGTTCCACATAGTCGAAAACCATAATAAGTATGTCTTTGGCAATGACTTTACCCCCGCTATCCCCAAAGGAGGGGCTGCAAGTTACAAACTTTGACCAGTGTTTACATACAGTAATAGTTATTTGGAAGTGTACAGACGTTTTCAGGGGGATTTTTTTTCGTTTGGGGGGTGGGGTTGAGGGTAGGGGGCCATGTGGGAGGATCTTTCCTTGGAGGAATATGTCATGGGGGAAGAAAAATTCAATGAAAAGGGCGCAGGATTTTCTAGCATTACTATAAAAAAAAAAAACAATGAAAAAATAAACATGAAAATGTTTTTTTCAATTGAAAGTAAGGAATAGCATTAAAATTTAAAACGAACAGAGATGATTACGCATATGAGGGGCTCTAAAAATACTTAAGTATAAAGAGAGAAGTATTTAGGAGGAGATAAATACCTCACTCTTTATGCTAAAGTATTTTTAGTAATTTCAATTATTTATTCTACGGCCTTTCTAATTCAGGGGCCATTCTTAAAGAATTGGGACAAAACTTACGATTTAGTGTAAAGAGCGAGGTATTAACGAGGGTACAAACCCCCTCGTATACATAATAAAAATATAAGAATATAAAAGTTTGTTACGTAAGTTAATTCTAAAGTTACGTATATTTTTTACTAATAAAAACGTTCGTTAAAAATTAAAAGCTCTAGTTGCCTTTTTAAGTAACCGAAAAATTGCATGGCAACTAGGCCTCCTTCCCCATCCCTTATTTCATAAAATCGTCTGATCAAAACTAAGAGAAAGCCTTTTAGCCAAAAAAGAATTAATATACAAATTTATTTTAATAATTTATGTGCGGAGAGCCAAAATCAAATCTATATTAATTCAAAACCGTTCAGAAATTAAATACAAAAAAACTAGTTTTTTTAATTGAAAGCAAGGAGCGACACTAAAACTTAAAACGAACAGAAATTACTCCGTATATGAAATGGGTTGTCCCTTCCACAATCCCTCGCTCTTTACACTAAAGTTTGACTCTTTGCCACAATTCTACTTTCGAAAACAATTAAAAACTTTAGCGTAAAGAGTGAGGGATTGCGGAGGGGACAACCCATTTCATATAGGAAGTAATTTCTGTTCGTTTTATGTTTTAATGTCGCTCCTTACTTTCAGTTCCTAGTTTTTTTTTTATTTAATCACAATGAAGAATCGTATTGGCATCGAAACTTTGAGGTGGAACTAGTATTGGAATCGGGAAAATTTAGCATCTTCCCGTCACCTCTTATTGTGTTGCGAGAGCACACTTTTTTTTTTCCCTAGCACCCTGATTTCAGCTTATTCCTAGAAAGTGGTAAGGGTCTAACCTCTGCGGCTTTTACGGAAAGTGTGAAACTTAGGCTGGATTGATGAATATGACCTTCCATTTCGGAAAGTTTCGTAGAACTCTTGCCTGGGGCCAAAAATCTATTGTTTCTACCCATTTCTGTTCGTGATTTCGGCTGAGTTCATCATTAAGTTTTTTGCACCTCGTATTGCGGTAGAGAAATTGTATCAGGTGTACCTCTTAAACTTTAAAAGTTCTCTCATTGCTAAAAGAAATTAGAGTTTATCTTTTGCTCCTTTCTAAGTGATGACGTTAGAAACTTGGCCTACGGCAAAAAAAGTCAACTTTGAACTAAGACAAATAGATTTATTCGACGGCAGTTGAAAGCGCTTGATGAGCTGATCAAGGTATATGTCGTTCATTTTTTGGTAGAAAAATTTCTTCGTGAGATATACCAGTTTGAAAGTTTAAAGGGGTTGACAACTTCAGTAGTAAGGTACACACTGAAACCAAAAATAGGCCGATACCAATTGTGAGACATATACCGGAGTTTTAAGCAACAGTGGGAAGTTAGCTCGTAATCATCTTCGGCAGTGAGTGGTTCGTAACTTCTGTTAGTTGGTGTACCTGTTATTTGTTTCTGGTGTATTTGATGGTAATACCAATTTGGTTCCAGTTGTAAGACATGTAGGGGACTTGTAAGTAATAATCGGCTGTTAGGCTACAATCATCTTCAGCGATGAGGGGTTTGTAAATTTTGCTTGTTGTAATGAGGGGTTTGCAACTCTTGCGAGTTGGTGTACCTAGTATTTATTTTAAGATCCTTACAGATTAACAACTTCAGCGTTTAATCGAAGCGAGGAAACAAAACCAAAGTGTTGCTCTCGCAACACTTTATTTGGCCAAGCTGAACAAAGGTTACTGCAACACCTCACGTTGCCCATGCAGCGTAGATCTTGTTACATTCTTGATGATCTGCGAGAGTTGAGATAACTAATATTAAATTGTAAAAAAAAAGAAACCTGCTGTGCTAGATGCAAAGAAATGCATCTAGCTTCAGTTACTGAATTCTTTCTGTCCAGTCATTTGTATTCTGATTTCAAGTTTTATTCTTCTCTTTCTTCGACGTTTTCTCACCGGTTTTGGGGTCGGTTTGTGGATGATGTTATTTCTGTGTAGGATCATGGAGAGGAGTCACTTAACTCTTTCTTGACTCATCGAAACACTCTGGACTCTAACCCTCAGTACACTTTAGAATTGGAAGATACGCACAAACTTCCTTTTCTAGAAGTAGTAATTTTCAATAAGTCTCTTAGCCTTGAATTTTCTATTTATAGAAAGCCTACGCATAACGATAGGTATTTGCATTTTTCCTTCAACCACTCTCCCTGCATAAAAAGAGGAATAGGGTTGACTGGTTGACTTTGACTTTGGTTGACTAAGTAATAAGAAAATGCTTAAAGTCTCACATAGCCTCCGAATTGAACTATATTAAGGACATTTTTTTTTTCTTGCAATGGGTACCCCATAAAATTACTTGAAACCATTATAGACAAAAGGCAGAAAAGAATGCATGAACTCCTCAAACCCCAACAAATATCGTCCCATTGGTGGATGATCAGAAACTTTTCATTTTTCTACCTTAAATTCCAAAATTAAGTGACAAACTGAAAAGAATCCTTAAAAAACATAAACTTAATGACACCTTAAAACGGAGCTTTTTCAACAGTGGCCAAGATAAAACCAACCCCATTTTGGGTAAGGATGTTTATAGATTTCCCTGTTCTTGTGGCCGTTTTTATATTTGAAGAACCTAACAGCAATTAGGAGAGAAGTTATCGGAACATAGGTCCTCAATCGACAAGGCCATTGGGATTCGCCAAAGGCCCGAGATTTTTTATTCTGCCTTGGCTCAACATTCGTACGACAATCCACACCATTTCATTTTCCTTGACAACACCTCCACTATTGCCCGGTTAAAGGTCTCATGCAAGTTTTCAGGGAGGCAGTTGAGAAAAAAAAAGAACATACAACGAAAGGTAGCTCTCAATAGAGATTAAATAAAAAAAAACAAGTTTTTTTAACTGAAAGAAAGGAGCGACATTAAAACTTAAAACGAACAGAAATTAGAGAACAGAAGATTCTATTTTTTAGAACAGAAATTCTATTTTTTAGAGTTTTGGTTACTATTGAGCCGGGTCGCTCCTTGCTACAGTTCGTTACCACGAACTGTTTGACATGGGACAAACTTCTCTGAGTCCCATTTATGACTTGTGCAATCAAATATAATCTCTGATAATAATATACCTGGAAAGCGATTAGCCTTTAAGAGTGCTTTACGTAAAATTAAATTGTGAAATGCCATTTAGTGTTGCGTTTTTATTCAGTTACCCTTTCACCGTTACTAAGAAAGTGTCATCCTATTTTGGTTTTGTGTTTTGTTTTAAGTTTTTTTTTATGTTTTTATCAGTTTTATTTTGCACTGAGGACAGTCAAGCAGAGGTCTTGACCGAAATATTTGCATAATTTTTTCAACTTTTCACTGGCTGTTTAGTGTCCTCGTTTTCTTTCTTTCTTCGCGATTTTATGTTTTATTATGATTAGCTAGTGTGGTCTCAGAAATTATTTATATTAAATTTTCTCCTCAAGATGATCCTAGTCTATATTTTTAACACCTTAAATCTATTCAAAAAGCTAGTTTGATGATATATTATGTATACTATTACCAGTTATGTAATGAGTGCAGTTAGGAAAGGATCAAGATGATTGAATTGATTAGAGATTAGTAAATAAAGAAACGGCACTAGACTTCATAGTCCAAACCGGTGGTGCTGATCATAGTATCATGACCCTTCAGTTAGCAATGGAAGTTCAGTTGCAATGGAAGGCTGGGGCTTGCTATCCTGTGCTTTCGTACATTCTTCCTGTTCACCTTCCCTGTCTGTTTGCTTATGAGATCATCCCAACTACTAGCTGTTCTAATGATTCTCTCTTTTTATAGACGAAACGTTCCTCAGCGGCCAGACATTTTGCCAATTCATGTACTGACAAGTGAAAGGCGGGCAGATCAAAGCTCAAATGAGAAACCTAAGGGAAATCCGGATTCTTTAAGAAAAGGAATGTTTGGAAAGTTTAATGGTTTTACTTTGTCTCCTTTAAATGAACAGCCCGAAGAGCGAACTCCGACGCCAGTCGAATCTCCGAAACACAACATCCCTCTACAGAATTCTAGAGTTGCTTTTCTTACTAGTGCTTTTGACAAGAAGAACGTTGATAATAGACCCATGGCAGCCACAAATAAATCTTCAATAAATAGTGCTTCAAGTATGTTTGGTGATAATAAGGTTGCCGTTGTGGCTCCAAGTAGACCAGTGATTAGTAGCCCAGTTTTGAATCATTCTACCAATGGAAAAAATTCTGGAACTCTACCAGTCCGTCCAGCACCACAAGTGCCGAAAGAGAGAAAAACGGAATCACCGACTAGCCAACCGCTCCTTGAAACTGTTAAAGTGGATTCTCGTGTTGAAGTAACTGTAACTAGTGTTAATCCTTCGCCAAGAATAGAGAAAAAGCAAAGGCCGGTTTCATCTCCAACATCTTTCTTTGTGAAATTGCCGAAGGAAGAGGAAAGTAAGTCAGGGGAAAGAGAAAGTAAAATCTTCAATAATCCTTTTTTTCAAAGGTTCTTCCGCTCAGACCCTAAACAAGAAAATGAAAAATGTTTAAAGAATGAAGGAGAAGGTACTTTTAAGAAAAATATTAAAAAAATCGATCGACAAAGTTTAAGAAACTTGGATATTTCCTCTCCAATCACTCAGGATGTCAACTTATCAGTCAAAGTTATGCCCGTAAGAGCTGCGCCAGAACCTCCCAGGGACACAATTGATGGTAACGTCAATCGAGTTCGTTTTAGCAGCAATATTTGCGAATCTGAAGATGAGAATCCAAGGTCATCTGTTGAAAGAACTAACAGCATGCGTATCTCAAATGTTACAACAAAGCCAAAGATTCCAAAATTTGGAAGCATGCGAAAGAGTCAGCGACCTGTGTCTATGCCATCAGCAAGGCCTAAGTCTCCACCACCAAATCCACCTGCACCACCAGTGAGCACAATCCCGCGGAAAGATAACTACTTTATTAAAGAAAGTTCTCCGGAATATTTATATGACGACTGTCTCTCCAAAAAGGATCTAATGAATTCAGAAGACGCGGAAAACTTCTATGAAAATATCGATGAAAAATCTGGAGAATCAAGATTCACTGACGAAGATAATTCGTCTGCAAGTAGTAACGATGGACTCTTATCAGAAATTGTGTCTGAATTAAGCAGAAAAGATAATGTTTATGCCACTTCTATGAAAAAAACAGGTTGTAATTCTCCTGAAGCTCTTGAAGGGAAGATTGCTTTCTCTGGTGGAAAGGCGAATCCTTGGAAAGCTACTAAAGAAGAGGAGCCTCCCTCTAAATCTTTTGGATCTGCTATCTCTTCCCCTTCTTCAAAGTCTCCAAATACTGTGAAATCTTCATCGGTAGCTACTAATTCGTCTATAACACCTAATAAGTTTTGTATATCCTCTCCTAGTAGCAGTGCGTTAAAATATTCAACAGTAAATAAGCCCCTGTTCAAAACTGCAGAGCCTGTGGTTACGCAGAACTCCAGTTTTATTTCTACAAACCCTAAGTCGTCTTTTTCCGCAGCAACAAACAGAATCAGAGCTAATAGTCCTTCAACAGTGACCAGTTTACTGAATAATTATTCAGGCACTAAAACTTTAGCGGCATTATCTACTTCTCCCTCCCTAACTGGGAATGTGAACAGTTCACAGCTACAAAATGACCGGAACCCAACCTTGAGTTTTAATGAAAATTCCCCAGTTGTGTCTAGTTCAGGTAGTCCAAGTACAATTTCTCTGAAAACACCAGTCTGGCCCAAACTAGCATCGATGCCGTCTAGTGGGAGTGTCAGCACTTCCTTACCTAGCGTTATGAGATCATCCACACCTTCTGCTACGGATGCTATTTCTTCCTTATCCAATTCTGGTGCCCCTTTTAGTTATTTAAGCTCCAATCTGAAGTTAACAACCCCACTTGCAAAGCCTATAGCAACAATTACACCAAACGCTGCCTATTCTACCAGTGTCTTTACATCAAGACCAAACTTACAAGCCACTCCAAGTAAATTGACGACTTCTGTTTCTGTAATATCTACTCCTGCTTCCCTTGCCGCTTCTCTAGTCAAAATACCCCCTCCTTTGCCTTCAGTTGGACCTGTGGCAGAAGTTGTGACCGGCGTTGGCTCGATTAAGGTTGAAAGACCTGATTATACTAGTCAAGTTGAAAGTAAACCTGTAACAAATACGACTGTTACGTTTTCTGTTTCGGCACCCGTCGTAGCAAGTCGTAAAGAAGGCATTGGCCTTTCTAAAGTTCAGCCTAATTCTGATAAAGCTAATAAGATATCCAATAGACCTTCGCAAGGTCGTGTAACATCCCCTCCGAGAATTACTACAAAAGGAACAACTCCAAATGTATCTAGGCCTCTAACAACGAATGCCGGGAAAACTACGACCAAAACAGTTGCTTCAAAGTCTAGTGGAGCTTCAAAGCCTGCGAGTGGTATCAAAAAGCCAGGCTCAAATGTTCAGTCAAAAATTGACACAGGCCTTAGAAAGAACTTGTAAAGGTCATTGTTAAACTGTGTAGCGAATACATTTTTAATAATTTATATATGCCGAGAAAGGAGGGTTTCTTTTACTTTTCCAACGTATTTTGTCCTTAGAAAGTTCCAAATGTAAGGTGAAAATTCTGTATTCCACTGAAGTTTTTCGAGGATCCTTGAAGTGAAACAATTTGGAAATTAATGTACATCGGGAATGTTGCTTTACCCAACCTTTATTATTCCTATTTGATTTTTATTAGTTTTCAGAGTATTTCTGGTGTTACGTTTGCTTTTGTGAGTGGACTTATGAAGATATTGCCTCCTGGTGAAAAACATTTTTTTTTTCGTGGACGCTGCAAAGGAATGCAGTAGTTAAATTGTTCTTAGACGTACTACTTTTTAGGCAAATAGGCAAAGGAATGGTTTAGCGTGACAAGCTTGATTTCCATTTTACATATTACAATTAAATTTATTCCTGACTAATGAATATTAGGGAGAGATGTGCAAGCAGAACAGTCTTTTAATGGTAAGTTAGTAGAGTTTCTTTTTTTTTTTTTTGATTCTCGAGTCACGTTGGAACCAAAAAGATGCTTGGCAATAGAATTTAAATTTCAAATAGTGAAATCTAAAATAAAAAATCCGGCCTTAAATGTTGTAAATTAAAAAAGAAACGATTATCCATTCCTTTTTTTCAATTTATATTTATTTGGAAATTTTTTAGCAGGCTTGGTATTCAGCTGCCATGCTTAAAATAATTTAGTCGTTGTATTAGGCGTCATGATGCGTGCATTCAAAGATTTTACTTTATAGTGATCAAATTTGTCCACCGTATTCAAATACATTATCTTAGAGTATGTCATAGGAATCGGTGTTCATTTATACTTTTCCATAAAGTCTATTTTACAGCATCCAATAATCCCCTAGATAATCTAAATGCCAAAAATTTGGATTTTCTAGTATTATTTTTAAATATATAGCAACCCAGAACATACCCAAAAACTCTGCAAAACTTAGCTTGTCTAAGGAATGGCTTGATATCTCTTATTTATTGAATTTTGAATTGATCCAATTTATTCTTTTGTTTATGAACAAATGTAAGTCAATGCTCCAGTTTATGGTTATATCTCTTTGTATATATTCCAATATTCCTGTGCAGTCATGGTTCTATTTTCCTTTCTTTTTTCTTTTAATACTCTTACTTTTTTCGACAAAGCTAAGAGTGACTAGTATCATGTCTTAAACTTTGCTAAACCGGTCGTACATTATAATGCATATTTTTTGTCTTTTTTTGTACCATCGCTACTATCTATGGAGAATTAAATTCTAGCTTTGCCCTAAAAATTTGCTCTCTTTTATCTCGTTATTAGAAAGTTATTCTTTTATACACTGTTTATGATTGCTCTTTCAAACTTTTGATATCACATTATTTTTCTCCTTAAAGAGGCTCTTATATTAGCTATATTATTGCTAAATAGGATGTCGAGAAAGAACCCGATACTTGAAAGGCATGTATTCCAAAAAAAATTGGTACTAATATGGCTACTCTAGCTGCTGTGTAGCATGGCTCAACATACCGAGTAATGTAAGTGAGTGTTCCCAATATGAGAGGCCGGGTCTTGTTTTTTTCAATGATTTTTTAAAGTGAAAAAGATTCTTCTAGTTTATCTTTATCCTTGTTCACATTTGCAGATGCATGTTTACTTTATAGTAGGTAATAGAACCTGTGGCCGTAATTCGGACCAAACATGTTTCAGTTCCTCTAGCTTCAAGTCTATGTGCAGTAACCTTATGTACTGTTTATTAAAATGAAGCCACTTTGTTCACTATTCACTGCAATTTTAACCGTTTTTTTTTCTCATCTTAATCTTTGACTAAAATAACTTTTAATATGAATCTTTGAAAATGTAAGAAATGTTTCATTTTGGGCAAAGCGCTATTTGGCCTTTGAAATGGAATTCAGTTTTGTCTGATCTCTTCCTGTTACTCCAAAATCAAGACACATTGGGATTGTATCTTTTGAACGATTGGATTTGAAGTAGCTTGGGTATATGCAAAATTATAGTATTTACACGGTCTTAGATCATAATAAATGAAAATGAGGTGCTCATTACCTCAGATTTCGCTAGTCTGTTCAATAAGGGCAATGGCAACATCTAAGGTCACTAATTCTTGACAAGATAAGCTGCGGTAATGAGTTTTGATTTTGAACGGCTGTATTTTGAACGGGTTGCAAAGCGGTACTTGGCGGCTTCTTACTATTTTAAACGGCTTGGTAGCAGTTTTGTGAAAATTCATGTTTATTAGGACATCATTTGACTAACTTTTACCTTCATGCTTTGTATTTTAGAATCCCGTAGTCCGTGTAACCACTCTCCCCATAAACACATACCCACACAAAAATAATTTATATTATGTCTTGTTCCGATTCTATCATAATGCTTGGTCATTCCAAAAAATTTGAGAAAGTCAGCATATTTTTCAGAAACCTGCTCGTTTATTTGGCCTTGGGCAAATGGACTAAACTAGAAATTGTTAACTAGAAATCTGCAGCATTAAAGGCAGAATATCAAATCTGAGTTTACATGTTGGAATACGGGAATTTCCGTCGGACTAAAAAAAATTCTATCGGAATGAAAGTGCTGATCCTTAGAATTTGTTATCTGGCTCATTGTTGGTAAGTCAGGCCATCGCCGACTGTGAAATGTAAATCGGTATAATCCTAAAGAGATTGAGTGTATTTTGTTACTCTACTTGGCGCAGCTATTTGTGTAATATTAAAGTAATTAAATTTAGTTCTAAGTTGCTTCATTTGGAAAATTGTACCTTTGTTTTTTTTTGTTTTGTTTTTTTTTTTGTTTTTTTTTACTCATTGTATTGTTTACGATGCTTTAGTAAAGTTTGAATCTCCAAGGTTTTTTTCAGCGTTGCATTAAAATAGCATCCCTTGTGAATGTACTTGTTAAGTTATTTCGTGTATATTTTGGTTGACATACTTTTTACTGCTCTATGTGATTTTTTGTTTCCATTATCCATTATAAGAACAAGAATAAATATATAATAAGTTCGTTCTCCTGAATTATTTATTTTTAGAGCTGCATGCTTCTTAGGGAGTTTTCTATCGAGCATTTTTTAAAAAGGAGTTAAGAATACACAAAAAACATTTTTGGGCTGCCGTTTTTCTGGAGGAGCTCCTTTTGAATTATCTGATAGGAATATGGGGTTATTTTCTCATCTCACCCATGCACTCGAACTATGTTGCTAGAGCTTAGAACTACTGAGCCTTTGATTTTCGTAGTAGCAAGTGATTTGTCTAGAAACTTTAATCTTGGTTCTTCTGTGTGATTATGGAAATGCCAAAGAAGCTTTTTCTTATGATTCTGAAGAAGTTTATCGAATTAGATTATGCCGTAATGATTCGCTATGGATTGAATGATAAAAGCATTGTAGTTTCCCCTCTGACCGTTTTTCACGTAATAAAGAAAGCAAAGGAAATGTCACTATTTACTAGGTTTTGAAGCGTTTAGGTTCTATTTTACATTTGTAGCTAATTTATCACTACTTGTGTTTCCACTATTGGCGTTTCCGTTTCTCTTGGAAAAGAAACTATTATCTAAACAAAACGCAATTTTGATATCGGCACTTGTGGTTTTCTTGATGAGACATTGACTTTTCATTTAGTATGATATGAAATATATTTTCCCCATGTGGCTGTCGATTCTGTTTATTGTAAATTTTTTGGGTTTAAATTCAAAAGGTATGTTTTTTTCTTCTTTTTGTTAATGCTCTATAGACAACTTCGTTTGGCTAGACCAGTGGTTCTCAATCGGGGTCCACATGGACCCCAGGGGTCTATGTAATATTTCCGGGGGTCCACAGGCAAAACACAACAAATTGGGGGTCCACAATGATATTTTGGGGGTCCATGAGGAAAACCAACTCAGAATGCTCTTTATTTTTAAGAATTCAATTTCTACTGAAATATACATTATTTTGAATCGGTTTAGTGACCTACTCGGAATGGATATACCGATTTGAGTTTTCGAAATAGAATTATCTTTGCAAGAGCCCCTCATCGAATTACAAAGTGATGAAATAATATGTACAAAATTCAAAGATGGAAAGTACAATATATGGAAAACAAATGATGTTGCTATAAAGTACCCTTTGCTCTGGGATAAAGCGCAGTTCTGCGTTATTGCTTTTCCTACATCTTATCTTGTTGAAGCGGGATTTAGTCATGTTCCTCAAATTTTATCAAAAGCTCGCAATAGACTTGACATTGTGAAAAGGGGTGATCTTTGACTATCATTAATATCGATATAACCAAATATAAAGAAACTTGTCGAGAAGCATCAACCACAGGGATCTCATTGAATAAACATGCGTTTTCCTTTTTTTAATCACACACTTAATTTCAATTGCTTTTTTTTTTATCCAGTTTACATAAATAATGTTGGATTGAATTAAACTTCCTGAGGAGCTCTACTCTCCATGAGCTTTAGTTGCTTGCCAATCGGAGAACCTTGTAGAAACTTTTAATATTGAAGGTATTATCACAATAATAGTAATAATAATAATTATTATTATATTAGAATATTTTATTTGTATTAAATTAGTTTTCTTTGAAAAATAAAGCTTAATGGTATGCTATTTGTTTGATAATTAAAACCTTAAAATTTATATTAGTGAAGAATAAAAAATTGTTCTTATGTCCAATAGCTGTGAAGGGGTCCACCAAGATAAAAAGAGGGGAAAAGGGGTCCATTGGGAAAAAAAGGTTGAGAACCATTGGGCTAGACGATCAGCTTCTTTTTCTGTATCTTTATAAGATACAGAATGCATTTGTGTATTATATTGACGCATAATGCATTTAATATTGATATACCTAGAGGGGTCTCTAGCCAAAATAATAATTTTGGCTAGAGACCAAGCTAATTAGTGAAAAGGGGGAGCTAATTACTATATCTACGAGCTACTTATTTTTTCCTGATTTCTGTTCTGTTAGAGATTCCAGTTGACGTCTTTATTTCACGATCATTGGATTTACCGCCTGATAGGAAAAATGTTAATAGAAGTGCTATTATTTCATGTTCGTTACTCTTGTTACCTTTATTCATATCGTTTGTTTTATTCCGTCTAATGAAAGGTGGGGCAAGCATATAATACTGGATGATGAAAATTCCAAAGGTGGCGCAAGCATTTAGCCTAATACCGGCTCATGGAAATTGTCGCAAATATCAATTGAAAACTCAAATTATGTGGAAAATAACCTATCCAAATTAATCGGGTTTAGAAGAACTCTTATTTCTGTTTTGTGATCCCCATATCGGACAAAGATTCCAAGTTTCAATTCCTTATCATTTTAGACCCGAAAACCGCAGATCACCCAAAAAAAAATAGTAGTGGTGCTCCGCAGCCTAAATATGAAGAATGCAGGTCATGGATAATAGGACTTCTTGCCCTCTTTTGTTCCAAGAACCGCTTCTGAAAACCAGGTAAATAGCCATGACTCATCTTCGACTTTTGCATAAGGGAGAAGGGGAGTTTCTTCCGGGAAGCGCCGTAGGAACTTGTTATACATTACAAGAGGATTTTCACCAGTCACTTGGGGCCATATCATTTCTGGTTGAGAACCCCCTGGACTAGATATTTCAAGGTGACCTATCGAGTCCCAAGGAGGGCTTCCGTAATATTGAGTTTATCCAACAGGTTGCGTTTGTTATGTTGGAGCGGAACTTCATTGTCGACTTTATTGAATATTGAAACCAAAACCTGGCCTTCGAATGAATTTAAAGAAAACGAAATTGTGTAAAATGTTCTTTTTGAAGTTCTGTAGGTATCGCTCATGCTCTTGAACCTTTAGAAAAGCTGGGTAGAGTATTACTTACACTTTCCTCATTTTTTCAATTAAATGTTGTTGGCAATTTGGATCAAGGGCGTTGCTGAGGAATTTTGTCTTTAAATTTAACCTGGATGATAGAATGACGTTGCTAATGCGTTAGTGCCTGTTGTCTACACACTTGCGTAGTGTCGCAGTAGAGTGTTACTTTTTCTTAATGATCAAGCTCTCCTCTGCCTGAACCTTGCATCCATATTTCAATTTTTTAAGAGACTGCAAGATAATGAGTTTCTTTCTTTTGGGAGGCAAGAAAAATAGATGAAAGTACAGAATTTTGTCAAGAGCCTTTCTGAAGTTTTCGTCCCATCTTTGCCATTCCTTTTTTTCCTGAATGTAGATACTAGGTTTTTCAAATTCGAGTCTATCCGTACAGGTTTGGGACTTCAAACCGTCGAAAACCGTTTGTTCTGCTAAATAATGGGTTGTTTCTCAGAAAGTACATGCGAGGATGCATTCTGGCTACGCCATTAGACTTGCCGTGTCAAGATTAGGTAAGCTCTTTGCTTTTTTTACATCTTGGTTCCTGCACCAAGTGCCTGATCAACACTAGCGTCAATTGATACATAAAGTCATGCATAACAAATATTTCTTTGACTTGTTGAGGCACTAGGAAGAGAGAGGCTGGTGAGTTAACATTGTGTCTTCTTTCACCCAATATTTGTGCAATTTTAGCTAGTCCCTCACAACGGTTCACGAAGAAGTCTCGACTACCAAGAGAATTAATCCTCAGTATTTTTAACCATTAAGCTTTAGCTTGCCTAGCGTCTCATATTTTTATGCACCATGGAAAAAAATGGAAATGCTACAACGAACGCTTAGGATAGGCATAAAACACTGGACTTGTTGATAACGATGCAGCAGCCAAAACGGGCCCGGAAGAGGCCGGAAGAGGGGGCACCGGCTCATAGGGCACTTTTTGATCTGATCAAGGAAAATTTGAACCTTCATTTTCCAGCTCTGAAACGCGCTAACATTTAGAGTGGGGAGTAGGCGTGGCTTCGTTCGGAGATCGATATGGATAGAAGAGGGGGCGGATGTAATGACATGGGAAAGTCCCTCATCCCTTAGAAACATTTATAGGTGACCTTACCCGTATAAAACAGTTTTGAGTATTCATTTCAAACTCCTACAAGGTTTTTAGACAAGAAGAAGCGGCCTAGTCTGAGAACCTTCAAAAGGTGGCTAGAACTTTATGACGATACCAGTGGACATCTCCGTTCGGAGCTTTGAATGCCAAAAGCAATACCTGTGTGTGGTATCTGGGAACTTTCATATTTAGTATTTTGTGCAACGCATCTTTTGTTGATTTTTCATTTGTTATATAATATAGTACTTCCAATATCGACACAACTATAGTATGAAGTTTTGACTTAAATGTTTCTATAAATTGTGTGGTTGAAGCATGGCGACGTTTTTTTTTGTTTTTTTTTTAATGACTAGAAAGGCATTTATTTATTTATTTATTTTTCTAAATTTTTTTTATTTCCCTAGAGATCCCAAATTGAAGAAAGCATAGCTTGTCATGTTTAGAAGGGAGGATCCAGTGAGCTATTAAGAAATGTATATGTTTTTAGGCTACGAACTCGTCTTTTTTGTGCTGTCACATTGTCACTTTTTGTTCAAAGTTGCAATATTTGTTTTGCATTGATTCCCGTTTGTTAACAGATTTATAGTCACTACCATATTAATGTTCTTATCGAAGGAATGAAGAATAATTCAAATTTCACAGTACAGTTGCTATTCAGTGCAACAAAAAGCTCATTATTGTCATGTCTATGGTTCGACATCGTAGGGACTATGTTCAATATAGTTATTTTATGAGCACTATGAAAATTATTTACTAGACAAATCTTTTTTACGCACACACGCAGGAGAGGAAAAAATAGAGGTTGAAAATGAAAAAAAAAACGAAAAACATTACTCTCCTAACTCATATACTACAAAACATTCGTTGTTATTAACCGAATTTGTTAACACTACATTTTTGTCTGCTATATACAAACACAGTTTACAAGATGCCTAGCCAAACGGGACAATCACCTTGAAGATGTATTTAACTATGCCTGAACCTAGGCCCATGCTGGTTACCCTTAATGAGAACGGGACAAGAATGGCTCAGGGCACTTGGTGTGTCTAAAGCGGAATAACCAAAACATTTTTTTTTTTAACTATAGTAAACACTTTCAAAATGCGGCGACACATCCTTGGCTGAGAACGTTTGAGCGTTTATGTTTACGCTAAAGTTTGACTCTTTGCCACAATTCTAATTTTTAAAACAATTAAAAACTTTAGCGTAAAGAGCGAGGGATTGCGGAGGGGAAACCCCGTTTCATATAAGGAGTAATTTCTGTTCGTTTTAAGTTTTAATGTCGCTTCTTACTTTCAGTTAAAAAAACTAGTTTTTTTATTTAATTTTTAGATAAAATGTTGCCTTCTAATTAACTAAACTATTTTAATTAGCCTGAATCATTAGTCCTTGTCCAATAGTAAACTTAATATGAAACTGTAAATAATCAGAAAATTTTGAAGATTAAAAAAAATTAAATAATGTTATTGAAAAATAAACCATAACAAAAAAAAATACCTATCATAATTAAGTACATTTTTATCTAGTGCAAATTTTGAACTTTGAGGGGGACGTGTACTAAGAGCCACTCCTGGATCCGCCCCAGATTAAAACTCGAAATAAAAAATTGCGTAGAACAATCAACTGAAACAAACCCAAACCTTGAAAAGATTTAAATTAAGATAAAATTTATTCATAGTGAAATACACATACAATACAATAATACACTTCCAGAGGCTCCGTGGCCTGTAAGGAAACGCAAAACATTGAATTGAATTTGGTCTTTTATAAGAATTATTCATATTGAAAAGCACATACGATAATACAATATACTAATCTTTCAAGGCCTCCTTGGCCTGTACAGACACAGTAAACGTTGAGTTAAACACAGTCCTTAAACAATGAAAATTTATTTATAATATTTGTTCATAATGAAATGCACATGCGCTATTCAGATACCCTCCCCCCCCCCCAAGGTTCCTTGGCCAGCAAGAACACACTGAAATTTGAGCGAAACTTACCTTTTAAACATTGAACTGTGTACCTTGTAATAGCACAATGGATAAATCCATGCTTCTCATCTTGGAGAACGCAGTTCGGTCCTGCCTGTTGCAGGAAGCATCTTTAGAAAACCAACGATGATGAAAAAATTCGTTTATCATTTATTTCAGATAAAAACTCGATTTTAAAGATCGATCAATTCTGATATTACCAGTGCTTTTCAGAGACAGACAGTGAATGCATGCTTGGAGGGGTTGCTGAAAAAATTTGGGCTGCTCATTAGTATTTTTAACCTCTCTTACCCTGCAAACAGCAAAATTTTTACCTTCTTGTAGGCTAAGTGTCCCGAAAATTACACCCTGGATCTAAACCTAGTACTACTACATTAAATTTAAAGATGATTTTAATGCTTATGTAGGGACAAGGTGGACATACTAAGTGATGTTTTTCTGAACTATTTTTCCAATACACTAATATTTTATTTCCGAAGTAGTAGCAATAGTATGCAAATATTGCATTTTGTTCAGTTCAACATCCCCCACAAAGAGCTTAGTAAGTTCCAATTTAACACTCCAAGCCCCTGAGATATTGCTGATACGTCTTTTTGACGATCTGTGTGCACGCAATGTGTTTTAGTTTAATTTTCGAAAAAGGGGAAACACCCCCTACAAGTCAAGGAATCTTACTGAATATCTCACTATCCAATTCAGCCTATCAAAGAATGATTTTTTTTTAAACTATTTTTCTAATGCACTAATAGTTTATTTGCAAAGTAGTAGTAGTAGTATGCAAATATTGCCTTTTGGTTAGTTCAACATTCCCCACAAAAAGAAAGTAAGTTCCAATTTAATGCTCCAAACCCCAAGATAATGCTGATACACCCTTTTGACAACCTATGTGCACGCAATGTGTTTTAGTTTAATTTTTTTTAAAGGAGGAAACAGCCCCTAAAAGTCAAAGAATCCGAATGAAAATCCCAACATCCAATTCGGCGTAACAGAGAACCCCACTGTAGAGGTTCCAAGCTCCTACTTACAGAAATGTAGAATTTTGTCTTTTTTTGCCAGCATTAGATGACGGATGCGTTTCTGTTTGTTTTTTTTTCCGGGGTGATCATATAGAACTAATGCTCCCAGAATATCAAAAGAGGGCTCATTCGAACGGAAATTAATAGTTCTAGTGCCATTTTTAAGTGATAAGAAAATTGGTTGGTAACTAGACTCCCTCCCGTGCTCTTTTATCCCATAAATCGTGGGATCAAAATTTTAAACAGTAATTATTTTAGTATAGTTGAAAGGTATAATAACTATGTCTTTGGAGATGAGCTGACCCCCCCCCCCCAGAACCACCGGAGGAAGGGACGTGAGTTAAAAAAATTTTCATTGTTATATACAGTATCTACATATATAAAAATAAGTTGTTTGTTTGTGTGTCTCTGTTGACTGACGTCATGTTTGTTTGTCGACTGATGTCATGTTTGTCGACTGACGTCATTATAAGGATTCAGCTGTATGTCGTCATGAACTTGTTTGTCGACTGACGTCATGTTTGTCAACTGATGAAATTACAGACCGCGACACAGGGAATATAAATGACGACAGGGACGCTCAAAGAGAAATTACAGACTGGGACACCGGGGCACAGGGAACATAAATGACGACCGGGACACAGGGACACAACTACAACGGGGACGCCGGGGGCACAGGGGGGATGTATAAATGACGACCGGGACACAGGGAATGTTCGAAGAGAAATTACAGACCGGGACGCAAATGACGACCGGGACACCGAGACACAGGGAATATAAATGGCGACCGGGACACTTAAAGAGAAATTACAGATTGGGACACCGGGACACAAATGACGACCGGGACACAGGAACACAAATGACGACCGGGACACAGGAACACAAATGACGACCGGGACACAGGGACACAACTACAACGGGGACGCCGGGGGGTACAGGGGGATATATGAATGACGACGGGGACACAGGGAATGTTCGATTAGCAATCACCATCAACAAAGCTCAAGGGCAATCATTATAATAATGAGGTATAGATCTGAATACGGATTGTTTTTCCCATGGACAATTATATGTTGCATGTTCAAGAGTCGGTAAACCTGACAATCTATTTATATGCACAGACAATGGGACAGCGTTGAGAAATTACAGACCGGGAAGCAAATGACGACCGGGACACAGGGAATATAAATGGCGACCGGGACACTTAAAGAGAAATTACATATTGGAACACCGGGACACAAATGACGACCGGGACACAGGGAATATAAATGAGCTGTTTTTTAGGGGCTGTTATAAATGAAACAGCCCCTAAAAGTCAAAGAATCCGAATGAAAATCCCAACATCCAATTCGGCGTAACAGAGAACCCCACTGTAGAGGTTCCAAGCTCCTACTTACAGAAATGTAGAATTTTGTCTTTTTTTGCCAGCATTAGATGACTGATGCGTTTCTGTTTGTTTTTTTTTCCGGGGTGATCATATAGAACTAATGCTCCCAGAATATCAAAAGAGGGCTCATTCGAACGGAAATTAATAGTTCTAGTGCCATTTTTAAGTGATAAGAAAATTGGTTGGTAACTAGACTCCCTCCCGTGCTCTTTTATCCCATAAGTCGTGGGATCAAAATTTTAAACAGTAATTATTTTAGTATAGTTGAAAGGTATAATAACTATGTCTTTGGAGATGAGCTGACCCCCCCCCCCAGAACCACCGGAGGAAGGGACGTGAGTTAAAAAAATTTTCATTGTTATATACAGTATCTACATATATAAAAATAAGTTGTTTGTTTGTGTGTCTCTGTTGACTGACGTCATGTTTGTTTGTCGACTGATGTCATGTTTGTCGACTGACGTCATTATAAGGATTCAGCTGTATGTCGTCATGAACTTGTTTGTCGACTGACGTCATGTTTGTCAACTGATGAAATTACAGACCGCGACACAGGGAATATAAATGACGACAGGGACGCTCAAAGAGAAATTACAGACTGGGACACCGGGGCACAGGGAACATAAATGACGACCGGGACACAGGGACACAACTACAACAGGGACGCCGGGGGCACAGGGGAGATGTATAAATGACGACCGGGACACAGGGAATGTTCGAAGAGAAATTACAGACCGGGACGCAAATGACGACCGGGACACCGAGACACAGGGAATATAAATGGCGACCGGGACACTTAAAGAGAAATTACAGATTGGGAAACCGGGACACAAATGACGACCGGGACACAGGAACACAAATGACGACCGGGACACAGGGACACAACTACAACGGGGACGCCGGGGGGTACAGGGGGATATATAAATGACGACGGGGACACAGGGAATGTTCGATTAGCAATCACCATCAACAGAGCTCAAAGGCAATCATTAGAATAATGCGGTATAGATCTGAATACCGATTGTTTTTCCCATGGACGATTATATGTTGCATGTTCAAGATTCGGTAAACCTGACAACCTATTTATATGCACAGACAATGGGACAGCGAAGAATGTTGTATATTCGCAAGTTTTGCGTAGTTAAAAACATGTATATATCTATCTATATTCACAGGTGGGACACAGGGACACAACTACAATGGCGTGGAACTAATATGGCGTGTAATGACTTACGCGCGTGGGGGGCTTGGGGGGGGCGCAAAGCGCCCCTACCAACTAGGTGTTGGGATGGCGTGAAGCGCCACTCCAACAGCTAGTTTCTTATAGGAAAGAATACCGACATTTTTCAGGAGGGGGGGGGGGTTATTTTTTGGGGATGGATTTTCTACGGGGAGAATTTCCCATTGGAATGGAACTTTCCAGGGGGAATTTTACGCGGGAGAATTTGCCTGAATTCGTATAAGAAATTCTTTGTATTTGTTTTGCCTTTTCATTGCTGACCCAATTTTACATGTTGAGATGCTTTGAGGGAATTGTCCGGAAAAAGTTTTCATTAGAGTTGGAATTTTCTGGGTAACTTTTACATGCCGAGGGGGGGATTTCCCACAGGAGAAAATTAGGGAATTATAACCAGGAGAAATTCCTCGTGGAGTAATTTTCTGCGGGATAAATATTTCATTGGGAGGGGATTTCTGGGAAATATATTCCACGTAGGAGGGATTCCCACATGACCTCAAAAAGGATCAGAAATTAAATAAAAACAAGTTCTCCTTCAAATGAAAGTATGCGAATGAGTATTTTTCAGGCGGAATAGTAAGCAATTAATTTTTTGGGAGAACTCACAGCTAAAACGAATTTCCTGGCGGAAGAATTTTACGTTGGAGGAACTTTTTATAGAGTAATTTTTCGTGGGGGGGTTTTCCACGGAGGGGGGACCGACTTCCTGGTTATTTGAAAAAAGATCATAAATTAACTTTTAAAAGCGAATTTTTTCTACTTAAAGTAGGGAGTGACATTATAACTTAAATCCAACAGAAATTATTCCGTATATGAGGTGTGCTGCCCTCTCTTCAATACACTACTCTTTACACTAAAGTTCGACCTTTTGTCTCAATTCCTTAAAGAAGATTCCTGAAACACAAGGGCTGTGTAATTACAAACACTTTTTAAAAGTTCTTGAAAAACCTTTAGCGTGAAGAAAGGGGTATTGAGGATTGGCAACCCACCTTATATACAGAATAATTTTTGTTCGTTTTATGTTTTAATGTTGATCCTAAGCTTTCAGAAGAAAAAATTGTATTTTATTTAATAAAGACAATTGACGATTCATTTCTGAACTTGAAGCAGACAGTTTATTGATAACAGCGTTCGCTTTAATTTAGTTTAGCATATCTCTCATTGTGCGTCAGAATCAAAGTTTCTAATTTCATCAGTCACGGTTGCTTTCAGCCTTCTTTTATTAACTTTAGGTCTGAAAAACGCTCTGTCACTGGTGAGTGCTTTAATGATATTACTACCAACTACAATTACTAACAACTCACTGTAGTACCAAGACGCCTGAGGCTAACATAGCTACACACGTTTCTTCTCCATCCCAATCTATTTAAAACCTCCCTCTTTACACCCACACAGGAAGTTTCTTTTTTCCTTCAATCCTTCCTTGCGATATCTTCCCACCTCGGGTGACGTGCTTTTCGTTAGGCCCTAGAAGATTAGCCGAAAAGGACAAATATTTTGGAATTTTCTAAAGTTCTGTGCACTGGAGACTGTACATGTTATAGTGAAGAATCAATTAGAATGCGTATTTTAGATGTGTATTTTTTTTTTGCTATTGCACTCTGAGAAGTCTGTTACCGTTTTACAACCAAACTCTTCAACTACATCTTGTTCAATCTTCTTGGTCTCCATATGCTGTTAAAATACAAAATCCTCAAAGACGTTAGTGGTATAGTTTTGCAAGATAGATTTCCTTCTTAGGCTAGGCCAACCAAACATAACGAACATCAATTCTTCTATAAGTATACCTTTATCAACAGCAGTGATCATGCTCAAATTTTATATAGTGCACTTTCTGGAAATCTATCTTTGTATTTGGTAATATTTTTAGGGTTAAACAATGCAATGTCAAAGTACAAGCATTTTTGTTTTACTCATCGATTTTCCATCGTTTATGTAATCCTGTCTACAATGTAGTTAAATACATTGACTCTAAACACATCATCGGGAGATGATCAAGTTTGCTATTCATCACATTCTTCTGTTGCCGTCTTTCTAGTTTCCTTTTACGTTTTTTCATAAAATCCATTTCAGTAGGCATATCCTTAATTGTGTAATTTTTGGATGATGCTTCAATTTTTTTCTAACAATATGACGACAAATGTTTTAGCTGCAGCCAACGTTTCTTTGAATTTGATTCGCAAAGATGTCAGTTTTGAAACATATGATTCTAAAACTTGGTTAAAAACAGATGGTTCTTGAGAGCAGTCTGAATTTTTCACTTTGAGGCAGTCACAGAAAGTCAAAAAAAGCGTTTTAACTAAAGATCTGAAGAAAAATCATAGCGGTAATAATTGTTACAAAACTGAGGAATTTGAGAAGAATTCCTAAAGCTTACTTTGCTAAAAGTTTACTTTGCTTTTGAATTCATTTGACATGAAAACCTATTATGCCATCAGCTCGTAAAGAATACTGTTTTCTGGTCGAGACTGATCAATCAGGAATTGAGAGGTCCAGTTGTCAATTTTCCCAAAGATTTTAACAGTGGCAACGCCTTGGCTGCTCTAACGTGTAGCTCTATTTCTCCTGGCTTTTAAACTGAGTTTTCTTCAGTATACATGTGTAGCATTGTCAATGAATCCTTCAAAAACACCTCTGCTTCATTAAGAAAACCAAAAAACAGAATAGTTGACGGCAGGATCAGTGCTGCATTGCAGATTACTAAGTTTAACGCATGTGCATAATACCAAGTCTGGATATGGTGTGGTATGATGTTCGTTCTTTTAGCAGTCAGACTGTTGTGTGCTTCACTCATTTTCGATGCCAAGTTAAAAACATTCGCTACGCAATTTTCAATGGCGATTCCCACCTCTTCCAGAGTATCTCTTAATTAAACTATCAGCAGTTCAACCACCCAATGTTCATATGACACATTTTGAAGATAACAATCTTTTAACTACTTCACGCTCAGGCTCAAAACGGACCACAAATACACACTGATTGTTTTTCGAAAGATTGTTAAGGCCAGGAATATAGAAACTTTACAGCTCCTTGTATCTTTAACGGTATTGCTTCTTTCGTCAATTTTTTAATAATTGGAAATTTTTTTTATCTTTTGCTTGGTCTTTTATAACTGGTTGTATTGGAGCGAATCGTAAGTTGACATTGCTGTTTTTCTTTTTGTTTAGCTGCCATGATTCAGCGACGGACACTAAAAGCGCTTTGGAAGCTTCATGTTTTCGATTCTTTGATAGAGTTGTCTAAAATCGTCCCATCTGGTTTGCAAACGTGACTTAACTATTTTAATTTGCAAAGCGGATTTATCAAAACGAACGTTCGTACTACTTGCACGAGTCTCTCGACCGACAGCAGACTTCATATTGCACGAGACAATGCAAATCATAAACGTGACTCTCAAACAACAGGAAAGCTGGGTGATTCCATTTTGAATATTCCTGACTATCGTTCCTCTGGCCCCCAGCCCCTAGTGGAGGACTGTCTCTAAAATTATAAAAAAATAGATGGCTGATGGTTGCACCGCTACCCACTTACAAAGGGTAACCGTCGCGTTGCCTGTCCAACCATATTACTCGAGAGTACCAAGCCCATTCTAACTAATGAAAACCAGCGTTTAAGCGACAGAGCAAAAACACATGCCAGGCGGGTGATTTCCTATTACTAATAGTTGTCCGTTTGTTATCAAGTTAATGCAAGGAAAATAAAGAACAAACACCTCAAATAGCATATGCATTTACACCTAGCCTTAGATGGCCTTCCGTGGAATTAACTTCTCGATACCAAACATTAATATAGTTCTAAAATTCTTTTTTTGAAATGAAGAGCGCCATTACTTTACAAAAAAAGGGATAAACTGGGATTTTGCCCGGTGTCCCGCCAGGTCAGACACGGGCCTTCCTATTTAAGTCGCTGCTATTGAAAGAAGCTTGAGTGAATTAAGGCTATTTAAAAATTGTTTTAGAAACAGGACAGCCGAGTAGCACTTGAGATAGGTGAGTTTGATCTCTATTGAACATGATATGGCTTCAAGGATTTCATAAAAAGACATTAGAAAGACATATCCTTCGAGAAAAGCGAACTAACAGCGGACTGAAGGGAAATTTAGAAATTGTTCTCCAGATGTTAGGATGAATTAAATAAGAGGATGATAAAGTCTGTTTATTCGGGGTAGAACGATGGTGTATATAGGTGGAGATTTGGACCCGTGATAAATAAGAAAGGTTCTAAGTTTTTGGCATGGCCTTAGTTGGAATGGGGCTAATAATACCCTTCTATTTGAGCACTTTACGTCTAAAAGGTGTGAAGTGTCAATCATATGAGTACTGTCCCTGTAGCAACAACTGACAGAGACAGCAGTGACTTCAGTGATTTTTGCATGTGGTTGCAGGACAACTATCGATTAAGGATAAATAAACAAGTTTAAAGTAAAAAGTAAGTACTTAATTATTAGGTTTTTATTAGGCTATTAGGTTTTTTGACTATGCTGAATAAAATGGCTATCTCAGAGTTTTGATCCGGTGACTTTGGGAAAAAACGAGCGTGGGAGGAGGCCTAGGCTCCATTTTTTTGGTCACTTAAAAAGGACACTAAAACTTTTCATTTCCGTTAGAATGAGCCCTCAAACGACATTCTAGGACCAATGGGTCGATACTATTACTCTTTGGAAACCCTCCCCCCCCCAAAAAAAAAAAAATAATAAACACGCATCCGTGAGCTGTCTTGTGGCAAAAAAATGCAAAATTCCACATTTTCGTAGAAAGATGCTTGAAACTTCTACTGTAGGGTTCTCTGATACACTGAATCTGACGATGTGATCTTTGTTAAGATGCAATGGCTTTTAAGGGGTGTTTCTCCTTATTTTCTAAAATTAGGCGAATTTTCTCAGGCTCGTAACTTTTGATGGGTAAGTCTAAACTTGCCGAAACTTATATATTTAAAATCAGCATCAAAATGCGATTCTTTTGATGGAATTATTGTTGTAAAAATTATAACAACAATTTTAGAGTTTTTTAGAGTTCGGTTACTATTGAGCCGGGTCACTCCTTACTACAGTTCGTTACCACGAACTGTTTGATTTGTGACTATGATGCACTTTACAATGTGGATTTGCGTGGAATATTCAAGAAAAGCTGTTCGTGAAATTAGAGAGTTTAGATTTTGAAAATGCTATTTGTAGATTTTAAAAGAAAAAGCTGCTATCTAGTATCGTTTAAAGCTGAAATTTAAAGAAGCTGCTCTTTAGTTGTCACTGTGATTCAGGATGCGGATTTGACGGGAATCTTCAAAGAAAACCTGGATGTGAACCTAAAGTGGTTAGATTTTGACAGTGTAGAATTTTGTAGAATTTTGTTTTTTCTAAACTAGCTTACCCATTTATCAACTCCTTCTTTTCCTTTATCAAAAATAAAGAGTATTATGGTGTAGTCTCGTCGTGTTTCAGGTAATCAGGAAAGAGAATTAGTTGAAACCAGCTGTTCAGCTCGCGATGCAGAATGTTGCTATGACTTGCAAGAAGAAAGTGGATTGATTCCATTTAAGTGAGTTCTTTATTAGTTTTTTTTAACTGCTGACATTCCTTACTTTTATTTCATTCTGGGGGAGATTCACTTTATTCTAGAAATTTTCCATTAAGTAGGTTTATTACCTGTTTTCTTCAATGCTTTAGCACCCGAGCCTCTATAAAGGGGAAACCGTTGCTGATGTGCTTTCTGTTTCTTTTGCGCATTTATTTTAGCTGTTTGAAATTGGAAAAAAAAATGCCAAATTCAATAAATTTGTAAGATGGACCATTGTTTCGAAAAAGTAATGATGAAAAGGTATTTCTTATTTTGAAGAGAGGTATTTTCAAAAATTCTATGCTCTATAAAAATGAAAAATATGAATGTTCACTGATTTTTTAAAGATTATTGATTTATTAAAAGGAAGTTGAAACAAAATGGCTGAACAGAGATTAGTTTTCTTTTTTCTTTCCATTTTCTGCTGGTTCCATTTCTACTGGTTTTTAATTTTAACGTAGCATTAAATTGCCAAGCGTATAAAGTTAGTATCGAATTTAGACTAAGACGGTCATATATTCGAATAGGAGGAACTCTTGGGAGGCTTAGAGAGTTTACGCACCTCCAGGGAATGTTTGTGGAGAAAAGTTGAAAGAACCTGCTATCAGGAACATCGTTTAAAGTTTAAATGTGGATATTTCTCACTTACCTATTTTTAAACATTTATAATGTATTCTTACTCTTGTCTCCCAGAGTCATATTGCCATCCATCCCACTTATCATGTGTCCATGCTTCAAAACACCCATCCTCCCCTCAAGGACTCTAAGGTATGTCAAATTACCTTAATAGCTACGAAGACCACAATGCCTTTCCGTATCAAACTAAAAGACAATAGAGAATTTTTTATTCCAAGACAGTGGAATTCAATTCAGTGGATCTTTGCCCTATGTCCTAGGATCGTCTTCAGCACAACGCCGGGGGCACAGGCGGGATATATAAATGACGACCGGGACACAGGGATTGCTCGAATAGAAATTACAGACCGGGACACCGGGACACAAATGACGACCGGGACACCGGGACACAGGGAATATAAATGACGACCGGGACACTCAAAGAGAAATTACAAACTGGGACACCGGGACACAAATGACGACCGGGACACAGGGAATATAAATGACGACCGGGACACAGGGACACATCATTAGAATAATGAGGTATAGATCTGAATACGGATTGTTTTTCCCATGGACAATTATATGTTGCATGTTCAAGAGTCAGTAAACCTGACAATCTATTTATATGCACAGACAATAGGACAGCGAAGAATGTTGTATATTCGCATGTTTTACGTAGTTAAAAACATATATTTATATCTATCTCTATTCACAGGTGGGACACAGGGACACAACTACAATGGCGCGTAACTAATATGGCGCGTAACGACTTACGCGCGCGGGGGGGCTTGGGGGGGAGCGAAGCGCCCCACCAACTAGGTGTTGGGGTGCCAGTCTAACAGCTAGTCTATCTATATAAAAATAAGTTGTCTGTGTGTCTGTGTGTCGAGTGATGTCATGTTTGTGTGTCGACTGACGTTATAATTTCTTACCAAAACGTCGATATCGCCTCGAATATATGCACCATTTCCTCCATGTTTTTTAAACTGTCGACTCCTATTGTAAAATTATATCCTGGTATATATAAAAGAGCGGAGTTGTGGTTATTCAGCCAGGTTTCAGTAAGACCGATAACTTGAAAAACTAAAAGATCACATATTTCATTTGGAAAATTAAACGAAGAATTAGCCGTTGGCAACTAAAACAGAAAATATTGAGTCCTCTCGCATCAACATACTCATATTGAATTTCATCTTTAAACAAATATTTAGAACTAAAAGATTTACAATGTCCTGCTACCCCAATGTAATAACTCCGATGCAGCTGCCGATGATGCCGTAAATACACCCCCAAAATCTGTATTGGAAGCTTCTAGAGTAAATGTTGTCGAAAATGCTTTTATTACATTTTATTTTCATCCATAACTGCTTGGTTGAACAATGTAATGCGATTATTTCTGGTATCAGGTCTAAAAATAAAGACAGGTTTAAGCTTAAAGATTGTTATTGCTTAAAAGTTCACTATTCCACATCCATAAAACGGAAGATCTTATAATAAAACGTATATTTTACTTCGAAGGATGCATATATCACGATCAAGTATGCCCCTTGGTATCCGCTATGTGTAAAACTTCTGTTTTTATACTCACAAGCGCTTTTATTATTTCTTACACACAGTCAGCAACTAGAATATTCATAATTTATCAACTATCAGAGTTTGTTTTTGGCAAATTTGTACTCGAAGTCATTTCGTTAAATTTTAGATGGTTAGTCGGAAACTAAAATACTTGGAATTTACCAACTACCCAAGTTTGTTATGATCAAAGCTGCTTTTATCAAATTTTTATTCTTAGTTGGTAATTAAAACACTCCAAAAATTTACCAGCTATGAATGAATGAACTTTATTACCCGTAAAGCATAAAAAACACAAAGTACGGAGTATTATGAATAAATAAACAAAAACAAATACGATAAACAGCGAAGAAATACAAAATTGAAACTAATAAAAGACAATATGGATTAATCAACCAGTATCAATATGGAAAAAAGGCTGCAGAGGGTCATAAACGTGAATAAAGTTGACAGTCTTTTTACATAAATCATCACTGGAAGACCGAATCCGAGAAGGCACATCTACTAAACCAAATCGAGCAATTATTTTTTTGTTTCGGTGCCATCTAGGAAGCCGGAGGAGGAATTTGCAATATCTGAAATAAGCCGTACGTAGAGTATGTCGATCTTTCTTACGAAACAGATGAGCCATGCCTGATAAAAACAAAAGCACAGGGGCGCAATAAGCGTTATAAATCATGCACAAACCGTTGCGGTTATAACGGCTTTTGTTTGGGGATATTTTTCCGTAAGCGACGCGTAGGTTTTTCACGGCTTGATTCACTAGGGATGAACAGGTAGCGGAAAGTGTTGGGCCGAAACACAGACCAAGCCAACTAACTAAAGAAGAACATGGTAGAACTGCAGTCCCAGTAACGAATGGAGCGACCGCATAAGGGCTATTAAAACAAATAAACTCGCATTTAGACGCATTAACTGACAGTCCAATCTTAGATAGTTCATTGGTTAATATAGTAAAATTAGAAAGCAGTCCACGGCGAGTCCGGGCAACAAGAAGAACGTCATCTGCATATGCAATAGAAGACAAACCAGTATTACCGTAAAAAACCGAACTTCTAAGGGGACGCAGGCACGATGCAAGCACGCATTTAAATATACTAGGAGACAATACGGCACCTTGCCGAACTCCCTTATTAATTTTTACCGGGTCAGATATTTGGCCATTCCAGGTAACTTGAATTTTAGACTTTGAATACCAAGAAGACAATAAACTTAGTACGGAAGGATTAACACCTGAAGACGCAAGGGAAAATAGAGCCTGAGAGTGTACAATATTGTCGAAAGCTCCAGAAATATCAACAGTAAGACAGTATAAAGACATTTTAGCTTTTACGGCATCTTTCATGAGTCGGCTTAAAACATGATGTGCATGGGAGCAACCGAAACTTTTCCGAAAACCAAATTGAAAAGGCGTAAAATCACAATTTGACTCAATTTCTGGTAGTAACAAATGTTCAATCAACTTACTTAAGAAACACGATACTGTAATGGGACGATAATTCATACATGACGTGGGGTCCTTGCCTCGCTTTTGAATAGACGTTACACGGCCACAAAGGAAACTATCAGGAACAAGCGACTGTGCTAAGCAAGACTGGAAAAATATTTGTAAATGGTTAAGTAGAGCAGGACAATCATAAGCAAAAAATCGGTAAGAAAGGCCGTCACCATCAAGGCTATTTGAACGCTTAATTTTTCTTAAAGCCCGGCGAATTTCAGATATTGCTACAGGCTGGACATGAGCGTGCAGGAGACGGTATGGTAAAAGCGGTTTAAGCAACTTATAATAAAAAGACTGAAGAAAACTATTAAATACACTGAACACACGCTTATACTGATCAACAAAATTAGCTAGCTGGAGACAAGATAGGGTAGATGGGGAACATTTCTCACTATTAATAACCTTATTCCAGGAGGCCTTATCGGTGGGGCCTGGCCATGCATTCAAGCGTGCCCTCTTCAAACTGGCCTTATATTCAAGTTTACACTTTTGTTTCACAGAGAAAACAGCTCCGGAAGATGGTCGGTCACATGATATCCACATACGTAGCCAAAATTTGGCTTTTTGCTTAGCACGTTTTACTTCAGGATCAACGTTCCAATTAGGCTTTCTTGTACCAATCCTAACTTTATCCACAGGCACTGCAGCTTTGGAAGCTGATTTAAGGCAATGGACGATTTGACAATAATAGAAATTTAGATCAACTGTACTTGAAGGCGAGGAAACTGACGTTTGCAGCAGGTGATATGGCACTTTTATGGTCGAGAGTAAAGCAGTTAGCCTAGCAAGGTATAGTGGGACATTAGCACGATCCCAATTCAACTTCATATGCCACTTCGGCTGAGCCAAAAGTATTTTGCCAGATAGCTCACAGGACAAATTGCAGCTAAGAATAAGGTGATCGTCGTCAATCTTCTCTTCGTCCACCCTGACAATCGATGATATTAAGCTGGAACTGGAAGAGATCACGTGATCCAGGTTCGATTTTGAACTATCTGAGTTTGTTGTAGTCGAATATGATTTTATTAAATTTTTGATACGCAGTCAGCAGCTAAAATACTTGGTATTTACCAGCTAGCTGAATTTATTTTACAGTGTAATGTCCTTTTGTTAAATTTTTTATACTAAGTTAGCAACTAAAACGCTCAGAATTTACCAACTAGCTGAGTTTATAAGAAATTTTGATACGCAGTCAGCAACTACAAAGCTGTGTGTGTGTGTCTGTGCCTTTGTGTGTGTGCTGTGCTTGTGTGCCTCTGTGTCTGTGTGCCTGTTTGTTTATGTACATATTTATGTACATATTATGTACATGATTGTGAAGATCGATAGCATGGCCGCTGCTGACTTTTGCAAATCTGCGCGTTCGGTTTTTCGTGATTGTGAAGCAAAAATGGTGGAGAAAAAGTTTTTTAGTATCATGAAAGGCGTTGCACAAGATCTTGATCTTGCGCCTCTTAAAGCTTGCAGGGGTGTTCGAGACGCTATGAGAATTGGGAGCTCAAATTGTGCGAAAATTACACTCGAAAACGAAATTTCTCTTTCCTCGGCCCTTAAATCTGGACTGAAGATAGGCTGCGAACTATTCCGACTGTATGAATATCGGCGAATTCCTAGGTGCTGCAGGAAATGTCGATCACCTGACCACCTTGCTGCAAAATGTCCCGATAAAAACTACAAATGCTCGCGGTGCTCTGGTCCTCATATGAACTCCAGTGACTCACCTTGCAGTAACACCCCAAAGTGTGCAAATTGTAGTGGAGATCATGTTGCTTACAGTTTTCGTTGCTCCAAACTAAAGGCTCTTGCTAATTCCAAAGTTTCACGGCCTTCTCGCTTGCAATCATGAATGAGTATAAAGTCTCAGTTTGCTCTTTCAACATCAATGGGACAAATGATAAAGTTTTAAGCCTTGATGAGAAACTAGCTAATCATGATGTTGTTCTCTTACAAGAACACATGCTCCCAAGTTGCAGTGTAAACTTTCTAAGGTGAAGTTCTCAATATGCTGTTTTCATCACGAATGCCCGACGTACCCGAGGCAGGCCTTCTGGCGGTCTTGCCTGTATAATTAAGCAATCTCTGCCTAGCTATTTGTCTCCTAGCTGCTACCAATTCTCTGAACACTATCTTGCAATCCGGCTTGCAGACGTGATCATAATCAACGCCTATTTGCCCCGTGATCGAAGATCTGTTTCTTCCTTCTCCAGCTATGCGAATGCCTGCAATAAATTAAAGACTCTCATATCTGGTATTGAGCGTCTGGGATACAAGTGGGTGCTTATAGGCGACTTAAACTGTGACATCACCGTTTCATCGACACGAAAGGAAGCGCTTTTTCAGTGTCTAAACTCAGTATTTAAGGTCCTAACGAAAGACCGTAGTTTTACATATATCCACTGTAGTGGTTCTGTCTCAAATTTAGACCACTCTATCTGCCATCATTCATTACAAACTTCAGCAGGATGAAGATGAGAGAGATTATGATCATTTACCTCTGTATTCTGATATAATGGTTACTTCTGACATATATTCGAACCAACCCTCAATGTCACATAAGATGTTTTGAAAAACGTGATTGGTCTAGTGTGAACATGCCTCTTTACCTTGCTACCCTTGGAACTCTACTGTCCACCGTACGTGTCCCTTTCCATCTTCTTTGCACAGACGCGTACCCTATTACTGACAATGTTCGTGCTGATTTGAATCGCTATTATCGTGACATTATCTTACGTATAAAGCAAGCTGAAGATGTGGCCATCCCGCTGATCCGTGTCAGGCGGAATACCCAAAAACCAATTTGGAAGTGTGATCCTTTGCTGAAAAAAGTCAAGAATAAGGCCAAATTCTGGTTAAGAATCTGGTCTGCCTGTGGTCGACCTTCTCGTGGTACTGTGTTTGATCTAAAACAAAAGACGAAACTCGAATATAAACGCCATCTTCGTGCCGTTTGTTACTCCGGTGAAACTTTTCTGAAAAGTAATAGTGAGTGGCGAAAAGTGATAAATTCTGCCAAGTTTCCGGATGCAAGTTCTAGTGATATTATATCTCGTCCATCTTGGGTCGAACATTATTCAAAAATATTTTCGAAAGTTAATTATGCAGTGCATAAGCGTTTCTCGTGTTTGCTTGAAAAAAATTTGCCGACACGTTTATGTCAGAGACATGTGATTCCAGTTGAAAAGTGGGCTATTATTAAAGGTATTAAGGGTTTAAAATCAAAATCTTTGGATATTGATTAGTGTTTTGAATCTTGTTCGGAATCCTTTTGAACTGGTATCTCATCTCCAACTGTTTTTTCAAATGTGTTTGAGTAGTTCGTGTGTGCCCGATTCATTCCTATACGGTAGCGTTACGTCACTTCTAAAAAAAGGAAAAGATCCGGTTTCTTGTAGTTCTTATAGGCCGATAATGGTAGCTTGTACTCTTAGCAAACTTTTTGAACACCTCCTACTACCTTATATCACTAAACTTGCTCTAAATGATGATAATCGATTTGGTTTTAGATCTGGGCTAGGCTGTCAGCATGCTCACCGTGCTTTGAATTCTTTATTAAAAGATGCCCATCGCACTCGTCGCGTACTTAATTCTGCAACCCTAGACTTGTCTAAAGCATTTGACAGTATTTGTCATACTCAAGCATAGACAGCATTATATCAGAGAGGAATAAATCCGTCGGTAATTCACGTGCTTCGTTTTTGGTACTCCCATTCTTACCTTCGCCTTAAGTCATTAGATAATTCTTATTTTGGTCATATCCCTGTTCGTTGCGGTGTAAGACAAGGGGGAGTTCTTTCGCCTTATATTTTTAATGCTTGTATTGAAAATGTATTATCAAAAATATCGACTACGTGCCTACTAGGACCATCTGATATCTCATATCTGGCTTATGCGGATGACCTTTTTCTGATTAGTCAAACTGAGTCTGGTCTTGCCCGTTCAGTGAAGTCAGTTACTTCTGCTTTCCGCGATATGGGCCTGTACCTAAATATTGACAAGTGCGAGTTTTTTGTTTTCAACGGTAATAATTGTTCAGAATCACTATACTGCGATGGTTTTAGCATTCCTCGTGTTAAATCGTTTCGTTGGCTTGGTATAACAGTATGGGATTCTATGAATGCTCTCCGGTCTCGTGCTGTCAAAGATATTAGTGATAAGCTGAGGCTCGGTTACTCTAAGATTGTAACAAATCGTGGACAC
>NC_088870.1:20486681-20541348 GCF_032884065.1 Artemia franciscana
TCTGAACGGTGATTTAACACAAGAAACTCAGTCTTACTCTCATTAAATCGAAAACCGATACCTCCCTATCGAGAATTCAAAAATGTTCCTCAATTCCAAAGGCTGTTCTACCAATACCAAGGATGTCCTCAGCATAGTTAGCTAGCAAAACATCAATAGCTTTAAATATACATATGGTCAAAAAGTTTTGATGTGGCGCAATAACAGTATTATTAAACGGGACGGAGAAGCAAGAGCGCGCTGTCTAATACCTTTTTTACTGGAAGTACTTTCTTCCACTGTACCAGGTGAGATGGTGACCTCAACTTTGTCAGTTAGCGTTTTAAACACATTATGTATCTATTTGATGAAAGAAATATTAACTCCATGCTTATAAGCAGTCAATAAGATATGCGGATGTATACCTGTGTCGAAAGCTCTAGTTACGTCTTACCCAGAAAAATATAACACTTCATTGTTTTCATGAGCATGTAGAAATAAATTTGAAATCAAATGGTGAGCACAGTCCCGGCCTACTACTTTCTTGAAGCCGAATTAGTCTTCTGATGTATAACATTTATATATCTCGTCATTAATTAATAACTCAAAAAAATTGCACAAAACCGGTGGCTCCCCATAAACACATACCCACACAAAAATAATTTATATTATGTCTTGTTCCGATTCTATCATAATGCTTGGTCATTCCAAAAAATTTGAGAAAGTCAGCATATTTTTCAGAAACCTGCTCGTTTATTTGGCCTTGGGCAAATGGACTAAACTAGAAATTGTTAACTAGAAATCTGCAGCTTTAAAGGCAGAATATCAAATCTGAGTTTACATGTTGGAATACGGGAATTTCCGTCGGACTAAAAAAAATTCTATCGGAATGAAAGTGCTGATCCTTAGAATTTGTTATCTGGCTCATTGTTGGTAAGTCAGGCCATCGCCGACTGTGAAATGTAAATCGGTATAATCCTAAAGAGATTGAGTGTATTTTGTTACTCTACTTGGCGCAGCTATTTGTGTAATATTAAAGTAATTAAATTTAGTTCTAAGTTGCTTCATTTGGAAAATTGTACCTTTGTTTTTTTTTGTTTTGTTTTTTTTTGTTTTTTTTTACTCATTGTATTGTTTACGATGCTTTAGTAAAGTTTGAATCTCCAAGGTTTTTTTCAGCGTTGCATTAAAATAGCATCCCTTGTGAATGTACTTGTTAAGTTATTTCGTGTATATTTTGGTTGACATACTTTTTACTGCTCTATGTGATTTTTTGTTTCCATTATCCATTATAAGAACAAGAATAAATATATAATAAGTTCGTTCTCCTGAATTATTTATTTTTAGAGCTGCATGCTTCTTAGGGAGTTTTCTATCGAGCATTTTTTAAAAAGGAGTTAAGAATACACAAAAAACATTTTTGGGCTGCCGTTTTTCTGGAGGAGCTCCTTTTGAATTATCTGATAGGAATATGGGGTTATTTTCTCATCTCACCCATGCACTCGAACTATGTTGCTAGAGCTTAGAACTACTGAGCCTTTGATTTTCGTAGTAGCAAGTGATTTGTCTAGAAACTTTAATCTTGGTTCTTCTGTGTGATTATGGAAATGCCAAAGAAGCTTTTTCTTATGATTCTGAAGAAGTTTATCGAATTAGATTATGCCGTAATGATTCGCTATGGATTGAATGATAAAAGCATTGTAGTTTCCCCTCTGACCGTTTTTCACGTAATAAAGAAAGCAAAGGAAATGTCACTATTTACTAGGTTTTGAAGCGTTTAGGTTCTATTTTACATTTGTAGCTAATTTATCACTACTTGTGTTTCCACTATTGGCGTTTCCGTTTCTCTTGGAAAAGAAACTATTATCTAAACAAAACGCAATTTTGATATCGGCACTTGTGGTTTTCTTGATGAGACATTGACTTTTCATTTAGTATGATATGAAATATATTTTCCCCATGTGGCTGTCGATTCTGTTTATTGTAAATTTTTTGGGTTTAAATTCAAAAGGTATGTTTTTTTCTTCTTTTTGTTAATGCTCTATAGACAACTTCGTTTGGCTAGACCAGTGGTTCTCAATCGGGGTCCACATGGACCCCAGGGGTCTATGTAATATTTCCGGGGGTCCACAGGCAAAACACAGCAAATTGGGGGTCCACAATGATATTTTGGGGGTCCATGAGGAAAACCAACTCAGAATGCTCTTTATTTTTAAGAATTCAATTTCTACTGAAATATACATTATTTTGAATCGGTTTAGTGACCTACTCGGAATGGATATACCGATTTGAGTTTTCGAAATAGAATTATCTTTGCAAGAGCCCCTCATCGAATTACAAAGTGATGAAATAATATGTACAAAATTCAAAGATGGAAAGTACAATATATGGAAAACAAATGATGTTGCTATAAAGTACCCTTTGCTCTGGGATAAAGCGCAGTTCTGCGTTATTGCTTTTCCTACATCTTATCTTGTTGAAGCTGGATTTAGTCATGTTCCTCAAATTTTATCAAAAGCTCGCAATAGACTTGACATTGTGAAAAGGGGTGATCTTTGACTATCATTAATATCGATATAACCAAATATAAAGAAACTTGTCGAGAAGCATCAACCACAGGGATCTCATTGAATAAACATGCGTTTTCCTTTTTTTAATCACACACTTAATTTCAATTGCTTTTTTTTTTTATCCAGTTTACATAAATAATGTTGGATTGAATTAAACTTCCTGAGGAGCTCTACTCTCCATGAGCTTTAGTTGCTTGCCAATCGGAGAACCTTGTAGAAACTTTTAATATTGAAGGTATTATCACAATAATAGTAATAATAATAATTATTATTATATTAGAATATTTTATTTGTATTAAATTAGTTTTCTTTGAAAAATAAAGCTTAATGGTATGCTATTTGTTTGATAATTAAAACCTTAAAATTTATATTAGTGAAGAATAAAAAATTGTTCTTATGTCCAATAGCTGTGAAGGGGTCCACCAAGATAAAAAGAGGGGAAAAGGGGTCCATTGGGAAAAAAAGGTTGAGAACCATTGGGCTAGACGATCAGCTTCTTTTTCTGTATCTTTATAAGATACAGAATGCATTTGTGTATTATATTGACGCATAATGCATTTAATATTGATATACCTAGAGGGGTCTCTAGCCAAAATAATAATTTTGGCTAGAGACCAAGCTAATTAGTGAAAAGGGGGAGCTAATTACTATATCTACGAGCTACTTATTTTTTCCTGATTTCTGTTCTGTTAGAGATTCCAGTTGACGTCTTTATTTCACGATCATTGGAATTACCGCCTGATAGGAAAAATGTTAATAGAAGTGCTATTATTTCATGTTCGTTACTCTTGTTACCTTTATTCATATCGTTTGTTTTATTCCGTCTAATGAAAGGTGGGGCAAGCATATAATACTGGATGATGAAAATTCCAAAGGTGGCGCAAGCATTTAGCCTAATACCGGCTCATGGAAATTGTCGCAAATATCAATTGAAAACTCAAATTATGTGGAAAATAACCTATCCAAATTAATCGGGTTTAGAAGAACTCTTATTTCTGTTTTGTGATCCCCATATCGGACAAAGATTCCAAGTTTCAATTCCTTATCATTTTAGACCCGAAAACCGCAGATCACCCAAAAAAAAATAGTAGTGGTGCTCCGCAGCCTAAATATGAAGAATGCAGGTCATGGATAATAGGACTTCTTGCCCATTTTTGTTCCAAGAACCGCTTCTGAAAACCAGGTAAATAGCCATGACTCATCTTCGACTTTTGCATAAGGGAGAAGGGGAGTTTCTTCCGGGAAGCGCCGTAGGAACTTGTTATACATTACAAGAGGATTTTCACCAGTCACTTGGGGCCATATCATTTCTGGTTGAGAACCCCCTGGACTAGATATTTCAAGGTGACCTATCGAGTCCCAAGGAGGGCTTCCGTAATATTGAGTTTATCCAACAGGTTGCGTTTGTTATGTTGGAGCGGAACTTCATTGTCGACTTTATTGAATATTGAAACCAAAACCTGGCCTTCGAATGAATTTAAAGAAAACGAAATTGTGTAAAATGTTCTTTTTGAAGTTCTGTAGGTATCGCTCATGCTCTTGAACCTTTAGAAAAGCTGGGTAGAGTATCACTTACACTTTCCTCATTTTTTCCATTAAATGTTGTTGGCAATTTGGATCAAGCGCGTTGCTGAGGAATTTTGTCTTTAAATTTAACCTGGATGATAGAATGACGTTGCTAATGCGTTAGTGCCTGTTGTCTACACACTTGCGTAGTGTCGCAGTAGAGTGTTACTTTTTCTTAATGATCAAGCTCTCCTCTGCCTGAACCTTGCATCCATATTTCAATTTTTTAAGAGACTGCAAGATAATGAGTTTCTTTCTTTTGGGAGGCAAGAAAAATAGATGAAAGTACAGAATTTTGTCAAGAGCCTTTCTGAAGTTTTCGTCCCATCTTTGCCATTCCTTTTTTTCCTGAATGTAGATACAAGGTTTTTCAAATTCGAGTCTATCCGTACAGGTTTGGGACTTCAAACCGTCGAAAACCGTTTGTTCTGCTAAATAATGGGTTGTTTCTCAGAAAGTACATGCGAGGATGCATTCTGGCTACGCCATTAGACTTGCCGTGTCAAGATTAGGTAAGCTCTTTGCTTTTTTTACATCTTGGTTCCTGCACCAAGTGCCTGATCAACACTAGCGTCAATTGATACATAAAGTCATGCATAACAAATATTTCTTTGACTTGTTGAGGCACTAGGAAGAGAGAGGCTGGTGAGTTAACATTGTGTCTTCTTTCACCCAATATTTGTGCAATTTTAGCTAGTCCCTCACAACGGTTCACGAAGAAGTCTCGACTACCAAGAGAATTAATCCTCAGTATTTTTAACCATTAAGCTTTAGCTTGCCTAGCGTCTCATATTTTTATGCACCATGAAAAAAAAATGGAAATGCTACAACGAACGCTTAGGATAGGCATAAAACACTGGACTTGTTGATAACGATGCAGCAGCCAAAACGTTCCCGGAAGAGGCCGGAAGAGGGGGCACCGGCTCATAGGGCACTTTTTGATCTGATCAAGGAAAATTTGAACCTTCATTTTCCAGCTCTGAAACGCGCTAACATTTAGAGTGGGGAGTAGGCGTGGCTTCGTTCGGAGATCGATATGGATAGAAGAGGGGGCGGATGTAATGACATGGGAAAGTCCCTCATCCCTTAGAAACATTTATAGGTGACCTTACCCGTATAAAACAGTTTTGAGTATTCATTTCAAACTCCTACAAGGTTTTTAGACAAGAAGAAGCGGCCTAGTCTGAGAACCTTCAAAAGGTGGCTAGAACTTTATGACGATACCAGTGGACATCTCCGTTCGGAGCTTTGAATGCCAAAAGCAATACCTGTGTGTGGTATCTGGGAACTTTCATATTTAGTATTTTGTGCAACGCATCTTTTGTTGATTTTTCATTTGTTATATAATATAGTACTTCCAATATCGACACAACTATAGTATGAAGTTTTGACTTAAATGTTTCTATAAATTGTGTGGTTGAAGCATGGCGACGTTTTTTTTTTGTTTTTTTTTTTAATGACTAGAAAGGCATTTATTTATTTATTTATTTTTCTAAATTTTTTTTATTTCCCTAGAGATCCCAAATTGAAGAAAGCATAGCTTGTCATGTTTAGAAGGGAGGATCCAGTGAGCTATTAAGAAATGTATATGTTTTTAGGCTACGAACTCGTCTTTTTTGTGCTGTCACATTGTCACTTTTTGTTCAAAGTTGCAATATTTGTTTTGCATTGATTCCCGTTTGTTAACAGATTTATAGTCACTACCATATTAATGTTCTTATCAAAGGAATGAAGAATAATTCAAATTTCACAGTACAGTTGCTATTCAGTGCAACAAAAAGCTCATTATTGTCATGTCTATGGTTCGACATCGTAGGGACTATGTTCAATATAGTTATTTTATGAGCACTATGAAAATTATTTACTAGACAAATCTTTTTTACGCACACACGCAGGAGAGGAAAAAATAGAGGTTGAAAATGAAAAAAAAACGAAAAACATTACTCTCCTAACTCATATACTACAAAACATTCGTTGTTATTAACCGAATTTATTAACACAACATTTTTGTCCGCTATATACAAACACAGTTTACAAGATGCCTAGCCAAACGGGACAATCACCTTGAAGATGTATTTAACTATGCCTGAACCTAGGCCCGTGCTGGTTACCCTTAATGAGAACGGGACAGGAATGGCTCAGGGCACTTTGTGTGTCTAAAGCGGAATAACCAAAACATTTTTTTTAACTATAGTAAACACTTTCAAAATGCGGCGACACATCCTTGGCTGAGAACGTTTGAGCGTTTATGTTTACGCTAAAGTTTGACTCTTTGCCACAATTCTAATTTTTAAAACAATTAAAAACTTTAGCGTAAAGAGCGAGGGATTGCGGAGGAGAAAACCCATTTCATATAAGGAGTAATTTCTGTTCGTTTTAAGTTTTAATGTCGCTTCATACTTTCAGTTAAAAAAACTAGTTTTTTTATTTAATTTTTAGATAAAATGAATATGACTTATATATTAAGATAAAACTTAATATGAAACTGTAAATAATCAGAAAATTTTGAAGATTAAAAAAAAATTAAATAATGTTATTGAAAAATAAACCATAGCAAAAAAAATACCTATCATAATTAAGTACATTTTTATCTAGTGCAAATTTTGAACTTTGAGGGGGACGTGTACTAAGAGCCACTCCTGGATCCGCCCCAGATTAAAGCTCGAAATAAAAAATTGCGTAGAATAATCAACTGAAACAAACCCAAACCTTGAAAAGATTTAAATTAAGATAAAATTTATTCATAGTGAAATGCACATACAATACAATAATACACTTCCAGAGGCTCCGTGGCCTGTAAGGAAACGTAAAACATTGAATTGAATTTGGTCTTTAAACATTGAAGATTCTTTTATAAGAATTATTCATATTGAAAAGCACATACGATAATACAATATACTAATCTTTTCAAGGCCTCCTTGGCCTGTACAGACACAGTAAACGTTGAGTTAAGCACAGTTCTTAAACAATGAAAACTTATTTATAATATTTGTTCATAATGAAATGCACATGCGCAATTCTGATACCCCCCCCCCCCCAAGGTTCCTTGGCCAGCAAGAACACACTGAAATTTGAGCGAAACTTACCTATAAAACATTGAACTGTGTACCTTGTAATAGCACAATGGATAAATCCATGCTTCTCATCTTGGAGAACGCAGTTCGGTCCTGCCTGTTGCAGCAAGCATCTTTAGAAAATCAACGATGATGAAAAAATTCGTTTATCATTTATTTCAGATAAAAACTCGATTTTAAAGATCGATCAATTCTGATATTACCAGTGCTATTCAGAGACAGACAGTGAATGCATGCTTGGAGGGGTTGCTGAAAAAATTTGGGCTGCTCATTAGTATTTTTAACCTCTCTTACCCTGCAAACAGCAAACTTTTTACCTTCTTGTAGGCTAAGGGCCCCGAAAATTACATCCTGGATCTAAACCTAGTACTACTACATTAAATTTAAAGATGATTTTAATGCTTATGTAGGGACAAGGTGAACATACTAAGTGATGTTTTTCTGAATTATTTTTCCAATACACTAATATTTTATTTCCGAAGTAGTAGCAATAGTATGCAAATATTGCATTTTGTTCAGTTCAACATCCCCCACAAAAACCTTAGTAAGTACAATTTAACACTTCAAGCCCCTGAGATAATGCTGATACGTCTTTTTGACGATCTGTGTGCACGCAATGTGTTTTAGTTTAATTTTCAAAAAAGGGGAAACACCCCCTAAAGTCAAGGAATCTTACTGAATATCTCACTATCCAATTCAGCCTATCAAAGAATGATGTTTTTTTTTAACTATTTTTTCTAATGCACTAATAGTTTATTTGCAAAGTAGTAGTAGTAGTATGCAAATATTGCCTTTTGGTTAGTTCAACATCCCCCACAAAAAGAAAGTAAGTTCCAATTTAATGCTCCAAACCCCAAGATATTGCTGATACACCCTTTTGACAACCTATGTGCACGCAATGTGTTTTAGTTTAATTTTTTTTAAAGGAGGAAACACCCCCCTAAAAGTGAAGGAATCCGAATGAGAATCCCAACATCCAATTCGGCGTAACAGAGAACCCCACTGTAGAGGTTCCAAGCTCCTACCTACAGAAATGTAGAATTTTGTCTTTTTTTGCCAGCATTAGATGACGGATGCGTTTCTGTTTGTTTTTGTTTTCCGGGGTGATCATATAGAACTAATGCTCCCAGAATATCGAAAGAGGGGTCATTCAAACGGAAATTAATAGTTCTAGTGCCATTTTTAAGTGATAAGAAAATTGGTTGGTAACTAGACTCCCTCCCGCGCTCTTTTATCCCATAAGGCGTGGGATCAAAATTTTAAACAGTAATTATTTTAGTATAGTTGAAAGGTATAATAACTATGTCTTTGGAGATGAGGTGAACCCCCCCCCCAGATCCAGCGGAGGAAGGGACGTGAGTTTAAAAAAATTTCATTGTTATATACAGTATCTACATATATAAAAATAAGTTGTTTGTTTGTGTGTCTCTGTTGACTGACGTCATGTTTGTGTGTCGACTGATGTCATGTTTGTCGACTGACGTCATTGTAAGGATTCAGCTGTATGTCGTCATGAAGTTGTTTGTCGACTGACGTCATGTTTGTCAACTGATGAAATTACAGACCGGGACACTGGGAATATAAATGACGACCGGGACGCTCAAAGAGAAATTACAGACTGGGACACCGGGGCACAGGGAACATAAATGACGGCCGGGACACAGGGACACAACTACAACGGGGACGCTGGGGGCACAGGGGGATAAATAAATGACGACCGGGACACAGGGAATGTTCGAAGAGAAATTACAGACCGGGACGCAAATGACGACCGGGACACCGAGACACAGGGAATATAAATGGCGACCGGGACACTTAAAGAGAAATTACAGATGGGGGATATATAAATGATGACGGGGACACAGGGAATGTTCGATTAGCAATCACCATCAACAAAGCTCAAGGGCAATCATTAGAATAATGAGGTATAGATCTGAATACGGATTGTTTATCCCATGGACAATTATATGTTGCATGTTCAAGAGTCGTAAACCTGACAATCTATTTATATGCACAGACAATGGGACAGCGAAGAATGTTGTATATTCGCAAGTTTTACGTTGTTAAAAACATGTATATATCCATCTATATTCACAGGTGGGACACAGGGACACAACTACAATGGCGCGGAACTAATATGGCACGTAATGACTTACGCGTGGGGGGCTTGGGGGGGGGGGTGCGAAGCGCCCCCACCAACTAGGTGTTGGGGTGGCGTGAAGCGCCACTCCAACAGCTAGTTTCTTATAGGAAAGCATACCGACATTTTTCAGGAGGGGGAGGGGGGTTATTTTTTGGGGATGGATTTTCTACGGGGAGAATTTCCTATTGGAATGGAACTTTCCTGGGGGAATTTTACGCGGGAGAATTTGCCTGAATTCGTATAAGAAATTCTTTGTATTTGTTTCGCCTTCTCATTGCTGACCCAATTTTACATGTTGAGATGCTTTGAGGGAATTGTCCGGAAAAAGTTTTCATTAGAGTTGGAATTTTCTGGGTAACTTTTACATGCCGAGGGGGGGATTTCCCACAGGAGAAAATTAGGGAATTATAACCATGAGAAATTCCTCGTGGAGGAATTTTCTGCGGGATAAATATTTCATTGGGAGGGGATTTCTGGGAAATATATTCCACATAGGAGGGATTCCCACATGACTTCAAAAAGGATCAGAAATTAAATAAAAACAAGTTCTCCTTCAAATGAAAGTATGCGAATGAGTATTTTTCAGGCGGAATAGTAAGCAATTAATTTTTTTGGGAGAACTCACAGCTAAAATGAATTTCCTGGCGGAAGAATTTTACGTTGGAGGAACTTTCTATAGAGTAATTTTTCGTGGGGGGATTTTCCACAGAGGGGGGGGGCGGACTTCCTGGTTATTTGAAAAAAGATCATAAGTTAACTTTTAAAAGCGAATTTTTTCTACTTAAAGTAGGGAGTGACATTATAACTTAAATCCAACAGAAATTATTCCGTATATGAGGTGTGCTGCCCTCTCTTCAATACACTACTCTTTACACTAAAGTTCGACCTTTTGTCTCAATTCCTTAAAGAAGATTCCTGAAACACAAGGGCTGTGTAATTACAAACACTTTTTAAAAGTTCTTGAAAAACCTTTAGCGTGAAGAAAGGGTTATTGAGGATTGGCAACCCACCTTATATACAGAATAATTTTTGTCCGTTTTATGTTTTAATGTTGATCCTAAGCTTTCAGAAGAAAAAAATTGTATTTTATTTAATAAAGACAATTGACGATTCATTTCTGAACTTGAAGCAGACAGTTTATTGATAACAGCGTTCGCTTTAATTTAGTTTAGCATATCTCTCATTGTGCGTCAGAATCAAAGTTTCTAATTTCATCAGTCACGGTTGCTTTCAGCCTTCTTTTATTAACTTTAGGTCTGAAAAACGCTCTGTCACTGGTGAGTGCTTTAATGATATTACTACCAACTACAATTACTAACAACTCACTGTAGTACCAAGACGCCTGAGGCTAACATAGCTACACACGTTTCTTCTCCATCCCAATCTATTTAAAACCTCCCTCTTTACACCCACACAGGAAGTTTCTTTTTTCCTTCAATCCTTCCTTGCGATATCTTCCCACCTCGGGTGACGTGCTTTTCGTTAGGCCCTAGAAGATTAGCCGAAAAGGACAAATATTTTGGAATTTTCTAAAGTTCTGTGCACTGGAGACTGTACATGTTATAGTGAAGAATCAATTAGAATGCGTATTTTAGATGTGTATTTTTTTTTTTGCTATTGCACTCTGAGAAGTCTGTTACCGTTTTACAACCAAACTCTTCAACTACATCTTGTTCAATCTTCTTGGTCTCCATATGCTGTTAAGATACAAAATCCTCAAAGACGTTAGTGGTATAGTTTTGCAAGATAGATTTCCTTCTTAGGCTAGGCCAACCAAACATAACGAACATCAATTCTTCTATAAGTATACCTTTATCAACAGCAGTGATCATGCTCAAATTTTATATAGTGCACTTTCTGGAAATCTAACTTTGTATTTGGTAATATTTTTAGGGTTAAACAATGCAATGTCAAAGTACAAGCATTTTTGTTTTACTCATCGATTTTCCATCGTTTATGTAATCCTGTCTACAATGTAGTTAAATACATTGACTCTAAACACATCATCGGGAGATGATCAAGTTTGCTATTCATCACATTCTTCTGTTGCCGTCTTTCTAGTTTCCTTTTACGTTTTTTCATAAAATCCATTTCAGTAGGCATATCCTTAATTGTGTAATTTTTGGATGATGCTTCAATTTTTTTCTAACAATATGACGACAAATGTTTTAGCTGCAGCCAACGTTTCTTTGAATTTGATTCGCAAAGATGTCAGTTTTGAAACATATGATTCTAAAACTTGGTTAAAAACAGATGGTTCTTGAGAGCAGTCTAAATTTTTCACTTTGAGGCAGTCACAGAAAGTCAAAAAAAGCGTTTTAACTAAAGATCTGAAGAAAAACCATAGCGGTAATAATTGTTACAAAACTGAGGAATTTGAGAAGAATTCCTAAAGCTTACTTTGCTAAAAGCTTACTTTGCTTTTGAATTCATTTGACATGGAAACCTATTATGCCATCAGCTCGTAAAGAATACTGTTTGCTGGCCGAGACTGATCAATCAGGAATTGAGAGGTCCAGTTGTCAATTTTCCCAAAGATTTTAACAGTGGCAACGCCTTGGCTGCTCTAACGTGTAGCTCTATTTCTCCTGGCTTTTAAACTGAGTTTTCTTCAGTATACATGTGTAGCATTGTCAATGAATCCTTCAAAAACACCTCTGCTTCATTAAGAAAACCAAAAAACAGAATAGTTGACGGCAGGATCAGTGCTGCATTGCAGATTACTAAGTTTAATGCATGTGCATAATACCAAGTCTGGATATGGTGTGGTATGATGTTCGTTCTTTTAGCAGTCAAACTGTTGTGTGCTTCACTCATTTTCGATGACAAGTTAAAAACATTCGCTACGCAATTTTCAATGGCGATTCCCACCTCTTCCAGAGTATCTCTTAATTAAACTATCAGCAGTTCAACCATCCAATGTTCATATGACACATTTTGAAGATAACAATCTTTTAACTACTTCACGCTCAGGCACAAAACGGACCACAAATACACACTGATTGTTTTTCGAAAGATTGTTAAGGCCAGGAATATAGAAACTTTACAGCTCCTTGTATCTTTAATGGTATTGCTTCTTTCGTCAATTTTTTAATAATTGGAAATTTTTTTTTATCTTTTGCTTGGTCTTTTATAACTGGTTATATTGGAGCGAATCGTAAGTTGACATTGCTGTTTTTCTTTTTGTTTAGCTGCCATGATTCAGCGACGGACACTAAAAGCGCTTTGGAAGCTTCATGTTTTCGATTCTTTGATAGAGTTGTCTAAAATCGTCCCATCTGGCTTGCAAACTTGACTTAACTATTTTAATTTGCAAAGCGGATTTATCAAAACGAACGTTCGTTGAAACTACTTGCATGAGTCTCTCGACCGACAGCAGACTTCATATTGCACGAGACAATGCAAATCATAAACGTGACTATCAAACAACAGGAAAGCTGGGTGATTCCATTTTGAATATTCCTGACTATCGTTCCTCTGAACCCCAGCCTCTTGTGGAGGACTGTCTCTAAAATTATAAAAAAATAGATGGCTGATGGTTGCACCGCTACCCACTTACAAAGGGTAACCGTCGCGTTGCCTGTCCAACCATATTACTCGAGAGTACCAAGCCCATTCTAACTAATGAAAACCAGCGTTTAAGCGACAGAGCAAAAACACATGCCAGGCGGGTGATTTCCTATTACTAATAGTTGTCCGTTTGTTATCAAGTTAATGCAAGGAAAATAAAGAACAAACACCTCAAATAGCATATGCATTTACACCTAGCCTTAGATGGCCTTCCGTGAAATTAACTTCTCGACACCAAACATTAATATAGTTCTAAAATTCTTTTTTTGAAATGAAGAGCGCCATTACTTTACAAAAAAAGGGATACACTGGGATTTTGCCCGGTGTCCCGCCAGGTCAGACACGGGCCTTCCTATTTAAGTCGCTGCTATTGAAAGAAGCTTGAGTGAATTAAGGCTATTTAAAAATTGTTTTAGAAACAGGACAGCCGAGTAGCACTTGAGATAGGTGAGTTTGATCTCTATTGAACATGATATGGCTTCAAGGATTTCATAAAAAGACATTAGAAAGACATATCCTTCGAGAAAAGCGAACTAACAGCGGACTGAAGGGAAATTTAGAAATTGTTCTCCAGATGTTAGGATGAATTAAATAAGAGGATGATAAAGTCTGTTTATTCGGGGTAGAACGATGGTGTATATAGGTGGAGATTTGGACCCGTTATAAATAAGAAAGGTTCTAAGTTTTTGGCATGGCCTTAGTTGGAATGGGGCTAATAATACCCTTCTATTTGAGCACTTTACGTCTAAAAGGTGTGAAGTGTCAATCATATGAGTACTGTCCCTGTAGCAACAACTGACAGAGACAGCAGTGACTTCAGTGATTTTTGCATGTGGTTGCAGGACAACTATCGATTAAGGATAAATAAACAAGTTTAAAGTAAAAAGTAAGTACTTAATTATTAGGTTTTTATTAGGCTATTAGGTTTTTTGACTATGCTGAATAAAATGGCTATCTCAGAGTTTTGATCCGGTGACTTTGGGAAAAAACGAGCGTGGGAGGAGGCCTAGGCTCCATTTTTTGGTCACTTAAAAAGGGCACTAAAACTTTTCATTTCCGTTAGAATGAGCCCTCAAACGACATTCTAGGACCAATGGGTCGATACTATTACTCCTTGGAAACCCTCCCCCCCCCCCAAAAAAAAAAATAATAAACACGCATCCGTGAGCTGTCTTGTGGCAAAAAATGCAAAATTCCACATTTTCGTAGAAAGATGCTTGAAACTTCTACTGTAGGGTTCTCTGATACACTGAATCTGACGATGTGATCTTTGTTAAGATGCAATGACTTTTAAGGGGTGTTTCTCCTTATTTTCTAAAATTAGGCGAATTTTCTCAGGCTCGTAACTTTTGATGGGTAAGTTTAAACTTGCCGAAACTTATATATTTAAAATCAGCATCAAAATGCGATTCTTTTGATGGAATTATTGTTGTAAAAATTATAACAACAATTTTAGAGTTTTTTAGAGTTCGGTTACTATTGAGCCGGGTCACTCCTTACTACAGTTCGTTACCACGAACTGTTTGATTTGTGACTATGATGCACTTTACAATGAGGATTTGCGTGGAATATTCAAGAAAAGCTGTTCGTGAAATTAGAGAGTTTAGATTTTGAAAATGCTATTTGTAGATTTTAAAAGAAAAAGCTGCTGTCTAGTATCGTTTAAAGCTGAAATTTAAAGAAGCTGCTCTTTAGTTGTGACTGTGATTCAGGATGCGGATTTGACGGGAATCTTCAAAGAACACCTGGATGTGAACCTAAAGTGGTTAGATTTTGACAGTGTAGAATTTTGTAGAATTTTGTTTTTTCTAAACTAGCTTACCCATTTATCAACTCCTTCTTTTCCTTTATCAAAAATAAAGAGTATTATGGTGTAGTCTCGTCGTGTTTCAGGTAATCAGGAAAGAGAATTAGTTGAAACCAGCTGTTCAGCTCGCGATGCAGAATGTTGCTATGACTTGCAAGAAGAAAATGGATTGATTGCATTTAAGTGAGTTCTTTATTAGTTTTTTTTTTAACTGCTGACATTCCTTACTTTTATTTCATTCTGGGGGAGATTCACTTTATTCTAGAAATTTTCCATTAAGTAGGTTTATTACCTGTTTTCTTCAATGCTTTAGCACCCGAGCCTCTATAAAGGGGAAACCGTTGCTGATGTGCTTTCTGTTTCTTTTGCGCATTTATTTTAGCTGTTTGAAATTGGAAAAAAAATGCCAAATTCAATAAATTTGTAAGATGGACCATTGTTTCGAAAAAGTAATGACGAAAAGGTATTTCTTTTTTTGAAGAGAGGTATTTTCAAAAATTCTATGCTCTATAAAAATGAAAAATATGAATGTTAACTGATTTTTTAAAGATTATTGATTTATTAAAAGGAAGTTGAAACAAAATGGCTGAACATAGATTAGTTTTCTTTTTTCCTTCCATTTTCTGCTGGTTCCATTTCTACTGGTTTTTAATTTTAACGTAGCATTAAATTGCCAAGCGTATATAGTTAGTATCGAATTTAGACTAAAACGGTCATATATTCAAATAGGAGGAACTCTTGGGAGGCTTAGAGAGTTTACGCACCTCCAGGGAATGTTTGTGGAGAAAAGTTGAAAGAACCTGCTATCAGGAACATCGTTTAAAGTTTAAATGTGGATATTTCTCACTTTCCTATTTTTATACATTTATAATGTATTCTTACTCTTGTCTCCCAGAGTCATATTGCCCTCCATCCCACTTATCATGTGTCCATGCTTCAAAACACCCATCCTCCCCCCAAGGACTCTAAGGTATGTCAAATTACCTTAATAGCTACGAAGACCACAATGCCTTTCCGTATCAAACTAAAAGACAATAGAGAATTTTTTATTCCAAGACAGTGGAATTCAATTCAGTGGATCTTTGCATTTAGTGTTTGATAATTTAAAAACTGTTATAAAGAAATCTTTCCTCTTATCTAGTAAAAGGTTCTTAAAAATAGACAGTTATAATAAAAAAGCCATATGGACAAACTGCTTTAATACTACAGTTAACTTGAGATGTTACAGCTTGGATATGATTTTTGAGTTATTGGAATTTGTTTTATACAATACTTATATAAGATTTGGGGGTGATTTGTACAAGCAAATTATGGGAATTCCCATGGGGGGGAATGCCAGCCCATTTATAGCTGACTTGTTTTTAAGTCAACTAGAATATAAATATATGATGGATAAGAATAATCCAATTAATTTAAAACATGCTTTGTCAAATAATAAAAGATATTTAGATGATATTTTGGTCTTAAATTGTAAGGATTTCATTGATATTTCTAAAAATATATATCCATCAGAGCTTATTCTTGAGCCTAGTCATAGCGCTGGTCATGAAGATCATTTCTTAGATTTAAATATTAATATTTGTGATAATAATAAATTAAGTTTTAAAATGTATAATAAAACGGATGATTTTGATTTTGAAGTGATTAGTTTCCCATTCCCTGAAAGTAATATACACTCAAATATCACATATTCAGCGTTTTTCTCACAGTTACTTCGTTATGCAAGGATTTGTAGTAATTATATTGATTTTAAAAATAGATGTAAAATCTTAAGCCAAAAATTGATATCAAGAGGTTTTTCTGCAAATAAATTAACTTGGCAATTTAAAAAATTTAGTTTTCATTATAACGAACTTTTAAATAAATATCAAAAGAATTATCTAGAAATGCTTAAAGAAATTTTTAACTAATTTGGGAGGTTTGAGAAATGTTGTCACAGCGCCATTTATTTTGAATTGCGTTTCTAATTGAGCGTAATTTTTTGAAAAATTAGCCACATGGTAAAGATGAATTCTATAATTGTTTAGTTCATTCAGGTTTTTTGCAATGTGTTAATATTTGTGATTTGGTAAAATTTATAATATTTAGTTTACCTATTGTTGCTAAAGGGAGGGATATATTAACAGGATAAGCTTGTTTTGGTTTTGGTTTTACTTGGTTGTTTTACATTTGCTGTTTTTTTTTTTCATAGGCATGTAATTTGGGGGTGATACCTGACGCGGGGATGCCATGGATATTCTGTGGTAGCCACAACACTGTGCTGGGTAGAGAATTTAGAGTGGCGAAACCCAATATAGGCCAGTGTATTCTCCTGATGAGCCCTTATGTTGGGTGTTGCCTCTGAATTATTTGTCTATATTATTTTTTCTATTGTTCAGTAAATGACGACTTATACTTATTGACGACATGACTGCCTGTCCATGGATTATTCTTTATGGTTGATTGTGTGTGGCTATGCTGTTTGACCTATGTGATTGTATGGATGAGTAGGGTTGAGGCCTCATTCAAGTGCTGGTCTATATTAATCACTAATTTAGGAAAACAGTCTTCCTTTTCTCCTTCTGTCTCTTTATTTTATTTTATTTTATTTTTTTATTTTTTTTTTTTTATTATTTTTTTTTTTTTTTTTTTTTGTGTGTGTTTGTGCTGTAGCATTGGTGATTTCTCTTTTCATGATATTATTCCAGGTTGGATCCAGTGCTGGTGGAGAAAATTTTTTTAGTTTTCTCCCCGACAGACCTTTACCCTGGTCCAGGTTTTTAACCTGATATTGTTAATTATTGGTGAGATGGCACTTATGCAAATTTCATGTTCTTTCATCTTTTTGTTTATGTATTTATTGACCTATTGACCTATTGACCTTGGCATGTTTTTTGGACTTTGATTGTTGGATTTTGATTTGGATGTTGGTTTGTTTTGGATTTATTTTCAATAACTTTTTATGCAACAAAACACAAATATTAGCCTCGGAACTCGGAACGATTTTTTGAAAGTTAGTAAGTGTAAAAGTCGTTGTTTTCTTTGCCAAGATCATTTTGTCCCACGAACTTCTGTTAAAAGTACATTGTATAATAAAAATTTTGCATGCAAGTTACGTGGTAATGTTAATTGTAGAACAACCAATGTAATTTACCTATTAGAATGTAATAAATGCTGCCTACAATATGTGGGGGAAACAACTAATAATATATATAAAAGATTTTCTGGACACAAGACAACAGTTAATAATGAAAAAACTAATAACTATCTAGTTCAACATTGTAGTAGTGGTAAATGTTCCATATCAGATATAACTGTCACAATTTTAGAAAATTTAGAATTAGAAAATTTAAATAAAGAAGAGAAGAATAATAGACTACGTAAACAGGAGGATTTCTGGATCCATACTCTTGGTACAGCTTATCCTTTTGGGCTAAATGATCGTGTAGCAAAATATGGTGACATGTCTCATGTTGTTGTTAAATGTATTGATGGTTTTATGGACCATCCTTCTTTTACTTGTCCTACTAAACGTAAAAAACGATCGAGAGGACATAGGAAAAATAATAGAAAAAATGAATTAGATGTACATATGCTTTCTATAGATCTATGCCAGCTACTTGAATCTAGGGGTATGATTTCTGTAATAAAGTGTCTAAATAATTTATCCAAGAGGAATTTAATCAAACTTTTCTGGATTGTTAAGAATAATACAGCTCTTGAATATAATTTTAAAGTAATATGTGATACAATTTGCATTCTAACTAAAACGAAATTTATTTCAAAAAAGAAAAAGTTTGATAAGATTAGTAATAAGGATAACAGATTATATTTACCTATTAATTTTACTTGTAAGCAGATTGAAGATATTAATTTACCAGAAATTTTAAATCAGCGGCATGTGAAACAGGCCCTTCCTAGTAATTTAAATCATAATGATAGTCCAGTTTTAACTTATAAATTTTCAAAAACTATTGGGCAAATTATTTTTAATTATAATTTAATACTAAAAAAACTAGATAGCGATATAAATTGGAAACCGGTTTGTAATTGTAAGCAACTTGGCCCATTTGTAAATCCTACTTACAAACATGTTATAACAGGGGACTTGTCAATAATAAAGCAAGATGATCTTCAAATTATAATGAATAAAGGGGCTAATTTCCGTCTTTCTCATCATCTGAAACCATCGAGTGTTCTTGATGGCTTGGAAAATGATTTTGATTTATTTATTGATAAGTGGTGTAAGAAAGAGAATAAAAATAAAGAGAGTTTTCAAAGTTGGAAGAATTTAATTATTAGTAGAGTAAGAAATAAAATATATTCTAACTTAAAAAATAGTAACACTAAATCATTATTTTATAATGCGAAGATTAAACAAGCAATTGCTAATCTAAAGAACGAATTTGTAATTGTGCCAGTGGATAAAGCTAATAATAATTTTGCCATAATTTGTCAGAAACTGTATTGTGATATCTTAAAAAGGGAGTTATGCACAACTAATGTTTATGAAAAGGTAAATATAGAGGATGAGAATTTAATTGAAAAGACTGAAGAAATACTTTTTAAAAATTTTAATATTAAAATAAATGACAATGATAAAAAGTTCCCTTTCCTATATTGGACTGTAAAATTTCATAAGAATCCCCCTAAACCACGGTTTATTGCAGGAGCAGCTAAATGTCCAACCCGCATTGCTGCTACTGACCTCTCTTTAATTTTAAAGGAAATTGTAAATAAACTTAAAACCTATTGTTCTGGTATTAAAAAATTTTCGAATTTTAATCCATATTGGAGTGTTAATAATTCACTGCAGGTGATAGATTCTTTAACAATGGTTTCAGCTAAAAGAATTGAGTCTTTCGATTTTGCGACAATGTATACTAATTTATCACTTAATTTAGTGTTTGATAATTTAAAAACTGTTATAAAGAAATCTTTCCTCTTATCTAGTAAAAGGTTCTTAAAAATAGACAGTTATAATAAAAAAGCCATATGGACAAACTGCTTTAATACTACAGTTAACTTGAGATGTTACAGCTTGGATATGATTTTTGAGTTATTGGAATTTGTTTTATACAATACTTATATAAGATTTGGGGGTGATTTGTACAAGCAAATTATGGGAATTCCCATGGGGGGGAATGCCAGCCCATTTATAGCTGACTTGTTTTTAAGTCAACTAGAATATAAATATATGATGGATAAGAATAATCCAATTAATTTAAAACATGCTTTGTCAAATAATAAAAGATATTTAGATGATATTTTGGTCTTAAATTGTAAGGATTTCATTGATATTTCTAAAAATATATATCCATCAGAGCTTATTCTTGAGCCTAGTCATAGCGCTGGTCATGAAGATCATTTCTTAGATTTAAATATTAATATTTGTGATAATAATAAATTAAGTTTTAAAATGTATAATAAAACGGATGATTTTGATTTTGAAGTGATTAGTTTCCCATTCCCTGAAAGTAATATACACTCAAATATCACATATTCAGCGTTTTTCTCACAGTTACTTCGTTATGCAAGGATTTGTAGTAATTATATTGATTTTAAAAATAGATGTAAAATCTTAAGCCAAAAATTGATATCAAGAGGTTTTTCTGCAAATAAATTAACTTGGCAATTTAAAAAATTTAGTTTTCATTATAACGAACTTTTAAATAAATATCAAAAGAATTATCTAGAAATGCTTAAAGAAATTTTTAACTAATTTGGGAGGTTTGAGAAATGTTGTCACAGCGCCATTTATTTTGAATTGCGTTTCTAATTGAGCGTAATTTTTTGAAAAATTAGCCACATGGTAAAGATGAATTCTATAATTGTTTAGTTCATTCAGGTTTTTTGCAATGTGTTAATATTTGTGATTTGGTAAAATTTATAATATTTAGTTTACCTATTGTTGCTAAAGGGAGGGATATATTAACAGGATAAGCTTGTTTTGGTTTTGGTTTTACTTGGTTGTTTTACATTTGCTGTTTTTTTTTTCATAGGCATGTAATTTGGGGGTGATACCTGACGCGGGGATGCCATGGATATTCTGTGGTAGCCACAACACTGTGCTGGGTAGAGAATTTAGAGTGGCGAAACCCAATATAGGCCAGTGTATTCTCCTGATGAGCCCTTATGTTGGGTGTTGCCTCTGAATTATTTGTCTATATTATTTTTTCTATTGTTCAGTAAATGACGACTTATACTTATTGACGACATGACTGCCTGTCCATGGATTATTCTTTATGGTTGATTGTGTGTGGCTATGCTGTTTGACCTATGTGATTGTATGGATGAGTAGGGTTGAGGCCTCATTCAAGTGCTGGTCTATATTAATCACTAATTTAGGAAAACAGTCTTCCTTTTCTCCTTCTGTCTCTTTATTTTATTTTATTTTATTTTTTTATTTTTTTTTTTTTATTATTTTTTTTTTTTTTTTTTTTGTGTGTGTTTGTGCTGTAGCATTGGTGATTTCTCTTTTCATGATATTATTCCAGGTTGGATCCAGTGCTGGTGGAGAAAATTTTTTTAGTTTTCTCCCCGACAGACCTTTACCCTGGTCCAGGTTTTTAACCTGATATTGTTAATTATTGGTGAGATGGCACTTATGCAAATTTCATGTTCTTTCATCTTTTTGTTTATGTATTTATTGACCTATTGACCTATTGACCTTGGCATGTTTTTTGGACTTTGATTGTTGGATTTTGATTTGGATGTTGGTTTGTTTTGGATTTATTTTCAATAACTTTTTATGCAACAAAACACAAATATTAGCCTCGGAACTCGGAACGATTTTTTGAAAGTTAGTAAGTGTAAAAGTCGTTGTTTTCTTTGCCAAGATCATTTTGTCCCACGAACTTCTGTTAAAAGTACATTGTATAATAAAAATTTTGCATGCAAGTTACGTGGTAATGTTAATTGTAGAACAACCAATGTAATTTACCTATTAGAATGTAATAAATGCTGCCTACAATATGTGGGGGAAACAACTAATAATATATATAAAAGATTTTCTGGACACAAGACAACAGTTAATAATGAAAAAACTAATAACTATCTAGTTCAACATTGTAGTAGTGGTAAATGTTCCATATCAGATATAACTGTCACAATTTTAGAAAATTTAGAATTAGAAAATTTAAATAAAGAAGAGAAGAATAATAGACTACGTAAACAGGAGGATTTCTGGATCCATACTCTTGGTACAGCTTATCCTTTTGGGCTAAATGATCGTGTAGCAAAATATGGTGACATGTCTCATGTTGTTGTTAAATGTATTGATGGTTTTATGGACCATCCTTCTTTTACTTGTCCTACTAAACGTAAAAAACGATCGAGAGGACATAGGAAAAATAATAGAAAAAATGAATTAGATGTACATATGCTTTCTATAGATCTATGCCAGCTACTTGAATCTAGGGGTATGATTTCTGTAATAAAGTGTCTAAATAATTTATCCAAGAGGAATTTAATCAAACTTTTCTGGATTGTTAAGAATAATACAGCTCTTGAATATAATTTTAAAGTAATATGTGATACAATTTGCATTCTAACTAAAACGAAATTTATTTCAAAAAAGAAAAAGTTTGATAAGATTAGTAATAAGGATAACAGATTATATTTACCTATTAATTTTACTTGTAAGCAGATTGAAGATATTAATTTACCAGAAATTTTAAATCAGCGGCATGTGAAACAGGCCCTTCCTAGTAATTTAAATCATAATGATAGTCCAGTTTTAACTTATAAATTTTCAAAAACTATTGGGCAAATTATTTTTAATTATAATTTAATACTAAAAAAACTAGATAGCGATATAAATTGGAAACCGGTTTGTAATTGTAAGCAACTTGGCCCATTTGTAAATCCTACTTACAAACATGTTATAACAGGGGACTTGTCAATAATAAAGCAAGATGATCTTCAAATTATAATGAATAAAGGGGCTAATTTCCGTCTTTCTCATCATCTGAAACCATCGAGTGTTCTTGATGGCTTGGAAAATGATTTTGATTTATTTATTGATAAGTGGTGTAAGAAAGAGAATAAAAATAAAGAGAGTTTTCAAAGTTGGAAGAATTTAATTATTAGTAGAGTAAGAAATAAAATATATTCTAACTTAAAAAATAGTAACACTAAATCATTATTTTATAATGCGAAGATTAAACAAGCAATTGCTAATCTAAAGAACGAATTTGTAATTGTGCCAGTGGATAAAGCTAATAATAATTTTGCCATAATTTGTCAGAAACTGTATTGTGATATCTTAAAAAGGGAGTTATGCACAACTAATGTTTATGAAAAGGTAAATATAGAGGATGAGAATTTAATTGAAAAGACTGAAGAAATACTTTTTAAAAATTTTAATATTAAAATAAATGACAATGATAAAAAGTTCCCTTTCCTATATTGGACTGTAAAATTTCATAAGAATCCCCCTAAACCACGGTTTATTGCAGGAGCAGCTAAATGTCCAACCCGCATTGCTGCTACTGACCTCTCTTTAATTTTAAAGGAAATTGTAAATAAACTTAAAACCTATTGTTCTGGTATTAAAAAATTTTCGAATTTTAATCCATATTGGAGTGTTAATAATTCACTGCAGGTGATAGATTCTTTAACAATGGTTTCAGCTAAAAGAATTGAGTCTTTCGATTTTGCGACAATGTATACTAATTTATCACTTAATTTAGTGTTTGATAATTTAAAAACTGTTATAAAGAAATCTTTCCTCTTATCTAGTAAAAGGTTCTTAAAAATAGACAGTTATAATAAAAAAGCCATATGGACAAACTGCTTTAATACTACAGTTAACTTGAGATGTTACAGCTTGGATATGATTTTTGAGTTATTGGAATTTGTTTTATACAATACTTATATAAGATTTGGGGGTGATTTGTACAAGCAAATTATGGGAATTCCCATGGGGGGGAATGCCAGCCCATTTATAGCTGACTTGTTTTTAAGTCAACTAGAATATAAATATATGATGGATAAGAATAATCCAATTAATTTAAAACATGCTTTGTCAAATAATAAAAGATATTTAGATGATATTTTGGTCTTAAATTGTAAGGATTTCATTGATATTTCTAAAAATATATATCCATCAGAGCTTATTCTTGAGCCTAGTCATAGCGCTGGTCATGAAGATCATTTCTTAGATTTAAATATTAATATTTGTGATAATAATAAATTAAGTTTTAAAATGTATAATAAAACGGATGATTTTGATTTTGAAGTGATTAGTTTCCCATTCCCTGAAAGTAATATACACTCAAATATCACATATTCAGCGTTTTTCTCACAGTTACTTCGTTATGCAAGGATTTGTAGTAATTATATTGATTTTAAAAATAGATGTAAAATCTTAAGCCAAAAATTGATATCAAGAGGTTTTTCTGCAAATAAATTAACTTGGCAATTTAAAAAATTTAGTTTTCATTATAACGAACTTTTAAATAAATATCAAAAGAATTATCTAGAAATGCTTAAAGAAATTTTTAACTAATTTGGGAGGTTTGAGAAATGTTGTCACAGCGCCATTTATTTTGAATTGCGTTTCTAATTGAGCGTAATTTTTTGAAAAATTAGCCACATGGTAAAGATGAATTCTATAATTGTTTAGTTCATTCAGGTTTTTTGCAATGTGTTAATATTTGTGATTTGGTAAAATTTATAATATTTAGTTTACCTATTGTTGCTAAAGGGAGGGATATATTAACAGGATAAGCTTGTTTTGGTTTTGGTTTTACTTGGTTGTTTTACATTTGCTGTTTTTTTTTTTCATAGGCATGTAATTTGGGGGTGATACCTGACGCGGGGATGCCATGGATATTCTGTGGTAGCCACAACACTGTGCTGGGTAGAGAATTTAGAGTGGCGAAACCCAATATAGGCCAGTGTATTCTCCTGATGAGCCCTTATGTTGGGTGTTGCCTCTGAATTATTTGTCTATATTATTTTTTCTATTGTTCAGTAAATGACGACTTATACTTATTGACGACATGACTGCCTGTCCATGGATTATTCTTTATGGTTGATTGTGTGTGGCTATGCTGTTTGACCTATGTGATTGTATGGATGAGTAGGGTTGAGGCCTCATTCAAGTGCTGGTCTATATTAATCACTAATTTAGGAAAACAGTCTTCCTTTTCTCCTTCTGTCTCTTTATTTTATTTTATTTTATTTTTTTATTTTTTTTTTTTTATTATTTTTTTTTTTTTTTTTTTTTTGTGTGTGTTTGTGCTGTAGCATTGGTGATTTCTCTTTTCATGATATATATATATATATATATATATATATATATATATATATATATATATATATATATATATATATATATATATAAATAAGTTGTTTGTCTGTGTGTCTGTCTACTGACGTCATGTTTGTGTGTCGACTGACGTCATGTTTGTCAACTGACGTATCTATCTATATCTATCTATATAAAAATAAGTTGTCTGTGTGTCTGTGTGTCGAGTGATGTCATGTTTGTGTGTCGACTGACGTTATAATTTCTTACCAAAACCTCGATATCGCCTCGAATATATGCACCATTTCCTCCATGTTTTTTAAACTGTCGACTCCTATTGTAAAATTATATCCTGGTATATATAAAAGAGCGGAGTTGTGGTTATTCAGCCAGGTTTCAGTAAGACCGATAACTTGAAAAACTAAAAAACCACATATTTCATTTGGAAAATTAAACGAAGAATTAGCCGTTGGCAACTAAAACAGAAAATATTGAGGCCTCTCGCATCAACATACTCATATTGAATTTCATCTTTAAACAAATATTTAGAACTAAAAGATTTACAATGTCCTGCTACCCCAATGTAATAACTCCGATGCAGCTGCCGATGATGCCGTAAATACACCCCCAAAATCTGCATTGGAAGCTTCTAGAGTAAATGTTGTCGAAAATGCTTTTATTAAATTTTATTTTCATCCATAACTGCTTGGTTGAACAATGCAATGCGATTATTTCTCGTATCAGGTCTAAAAATAAAGACAGGTTTAAGCTTAAAGATTGTTATTGCTTAAAAGTTCACTATTCCACATCCATAAAACGGAAGATCTTATAATAAAACGTATATTTTACTTCGAAGGATGCATATATCACGATCAAGTATGTCCCTTGGTATCCACTATGTGTAAAACTTCTGTTTTTATACTCACAAGCGCTTCTATTATTTCTTACACACAGTCAGCAACTAGTATATTCATAATTTATCAACTATCAGGGTTTGTTTTTGGCAAATTTGTACTCAAAGTCATTTCGTTAAATTTTAGATGGTTAGTCGGAAACTAAAATATTTGGAATTTACCAACTACCCAAGTTTGTTATGATCAAAGCTGCTTTTATCAAATTTTTATTCTTAGTTGGTAATTAAAACACTCCAAAAATTTACCAGCTATCTGAGTTTGTTGTAGTCGAATATGATTTTATTAAATTTTTGATACGCAGTCAGCAGCTAAAATACTTGGTATTTACCAGCTAGCTGAATTTATTTTACAGTGTAATGTCCTTTTGTTAAATTTTTCATACTAAGTTAGCAACTAAAACGCTCAGAATTTACCAACTAGCTGAGTTTATAAGAAATTTTGATACGCAGTCAGCAACTACAAAGCTGTGTGTGTGTGTCTGTGCCTTTGTGTGTGTGCTGTGCTTGTGTGCCTCTGTGTCTGTGTGCCTGTTTGTTTATGTACATATTTATGTACATATTATGTACATGATTGTGAAGATCGATAGCATGGCCGCTGCTGACCTTTGCAAATCTGCGCGCTCGGTTTTTCGTGATTGTGAAGCAAAAATGGTGGAGAAAAAGTTTTTTAGTATCATGAAAGGCGTTGCACAAGATCTTGATCTTGCGCCTCTTAAAGCTTGCAGGGGTGTTCGAGACGCTATGAGAATTGGGAGCTCAAATTGTGCGAAAATTACATTCGAAAACGAAATTTCTCTTTCCTCGGCCCTTAAATCTGGACTGAAGATAGGCTGCGAATTATTCCGACTGTATGAATATCGGCGAATTCCTAGGTGCTGCAGGAAATGTCAATCACCTGACCACCTTGCTGCAAAATGTCCCGATAAAAACTACAAATGCTCGCGGTGCTCTGGTCCTCATATGAACTCCAGTGACTCACCTTGCAGTAACACCCCAAAGTGTGCAAATTGTAGTGGAGATCATGTTGCTTACAGTTTTCGTTGCTCCAAACTAAAGGCTCTTGCTAATTCCAAAGTTTCACGGCCTTCTCGCTTGCAATCATGAATGAGTATAAAGTCTCAGTTTGCTCTTTCAACATCAATGGGACAAAGGATAAAGTGTTAAGCCTTGATGAGAAACTAGCTAATCATGATGTTGTTCTCTTACAAGAACACATGCTCCCAAGTTGCAGTGTAAACTTTCTAAGGCGAAGTTCTCAACATGCTGTTTTCATCACGAATGCCCGACGTACCCGAGGCAGGCCTTCTGGCGGTCTTGCCTGTATAATTAAGCAATCTCTGCCTAGCTATTTGTCTCCTAGCTGCTACCAATTCTCTGAACACTATCTTGCAATCCGGCTTGCAGACGTGATCATAATCAACGCCTATTTGCCCCGTGATAGAAGATCTGTTTCTTCCTTCTCCAGCTATGCGAATGCCTGCAATAAATTAAAGACTCTCATATCTGGTATTGAGCGTCTGGGATACAAGTGGGTGCTTATAGGCGACTTAAACTGTGACATCACCGTTTCCTCGACACGAAAGGAAGCGCTTTTTCAGTGTCTAACCTCAGTATTTAAGGTCCTAACGAAAGACCATAGTTTTACATATATCCACTGTTGTGGTTCTGTCTCAAATTTAGACCACTGTATCTGCCATCATTCATTACAAACTTCAGCAGTACATGTTGATGAAGATGAGATAGATTATGATCATTTACCTCTGTATTCTGATATAATGGTTACTTCTGACATATACTCGAACCAACCCTCAATGTCACATAAGTTGTTTTGAAAAACATGATTGGTCTAGTGTGAACATGCCTCTTTACCTTGCTACCCTTGGAACTCTACTGTCCACCGTACGTGTCCCTTTCCATCTTCTTTGCACAGACGCGTACCCTATTATTGACAATGCTCGTGCTGATTTGAATCGCTATTATCGTGACATTATCTTACGTATAAAGCAAGCTGAAGATGTGGCCATCCCGCTGATCCGTGTCAGGCGGAATACCCAAAAACCAATTTGGAAGTGTGATCCTTTGCTGAAAAAAGTCAAGAATAAGGCCAAATTCTGGTTAAGAATCTGGTCTGCCTGTGGTCGACCTTCTCGGGGTACTGTGTTTGATCTAAAACAAAAGACGAAACTCGAATATAAACGCCATCTTCGTGCCGTTTGTTACTCCGGTGAAACTTTTCCGAAAAGTAATAGTGAGTGGCGAAAAGTGATAAATTCTGCCAAGTTTCCGGATGCAAGTTCTAGTGATATTATATCTCGTCCATCTTGGGTCGAACATTATTCAAAAATATTTTCGAAAGTTAATTATGCAGTGCATAAGCGTTTCTCGTGTTTGCTTGAAAAAAATTTGCCGACACGTTTATGTCAGAGACATGTGATTCCAGTTGAAAAGTGGGCTATTATTAAAGGTATTAAGGGTTTAAAATCAAAATCTTTGGATATTGATAGGATTAGTATTTTGAATCTTGTTCGGAATTTTTTTGAACTGGTATCTCATCTCCAACTGTTTTTTCAAATGTGTTTGAGTAGTTCGTGTGTGCCCGATTCATTCCTATACGGTAGCGTTACGTCACTACTAAAAAAAGGAAAAGATCCGGTTTCTTGTAGTTCTTATAGGCCGATAATGGTAGCTTGTACTCTTAGCGAACTTTTTGAACACCTCCTACTACCGTATATCACTAAACTTGCTCTAAATGATGATAATCAATTTGGTTTTAGATCTGGGCTAGGCTGTCAGCATGCTCACCGTGCTTTGAATTCTTTATTAAAAGATGCCCATCGCACTCGTCGCGTACTTAATTCTGCAACCCTAGACTTGTCTAAAGCATTTGACAGTATTTGTCATACTCAAGCATAGACAGCATTATATCAGAGAGGAATAAATCCGTCGGTAATTCACGTGCTTCGTTTTTGGTACTCCCATTCTTACCTTCGCCTTAAGTCATTAGATAATTCTTATTTTGGTCATATCCCTGTTCGTTGCGGTGTAAGACAAGGGGGAGTTCTTTCGCCTTATATTTTTAATGCTTGTATTGAAAATTTATTATCAAAAATATCGACTACGTGCCTACTAGGACCATCTGATATCTCATATCTGGCTTATGCGGATGACCTTTTTCTGATTAGTCAAACTGAGTCTGGTCTTGCCCGTTCAGTGAAGTCAGTTACTTCTGCTTTCCGCGATATGGGCCTGTACCTAAATATTGACAAGTGCGAGTTTTTTGTTTTCAACGGTAATAATTGTTCAGAATCACTGTACTGCGATGGTTTTAGAATTCCTTGTGTTAAATCGTTTCGTTGGCTTGGTATAACAGTATGGGATTCTATGAATTCTCTCCGGTCTCGTGCTGTCAAAGATATTAGTGATAAGCTGAAGCTCGGTTACTCTAAGATTGTAACAAATCGTGGACACTATAGGAGAAGAACGCTAACTCGGCTTTACTCAAATTTTTGTGATCATTCTGTGCTCTTCTGTTCTGGTATTAGGCCACTTCTGTTGACTGGTGATCTAAAACGTATTCGCATAAATTATTACCGGTACTGCAAATTTCTTTTATATCTACCTCGTTCTTACCGGAATACAAAACTGGTTAAAAAGTATTGTGCGACAGATATTAGTGGTGCTTTCGAAAAATTATCTGCGAAGCTAGCTATTGAAGCGCTTTATAGGCTAGGATGTTTCCATCGCCTTATCCGTCTTTTTTCTGTATGTGATTAAATTTGTTTCTTTTGTATTACTTTTGCTGTTTTTCTTTTGTATTTTACTCCAATTAACCTCTGTTTTGTGAAGTGGGTGATAAATAAATTATTATTATTATTATTATATGTCTCTTTTTCTCTGTCTGTTTGCTCTATAAAGTCCAAAAATATTCAATTATATCACCAACTTTTATTTATTTCACCACATTTTAATTTTTTAAATGTAATAATGATAACATTGGTATCTCACCATTTTCACAGACTGATTAAATTCATTGTCTTTAATATATTTCAAAGTTGAATTTGAAACATCTTGTAGTATATATATACCTTCAGTCATGATGTATACTTGTTCAAGATTGTCCTTAATGTAACTGTAAAATTTCCTGTATCGAAGAGGAAATGATAGATTCGTGTGCGTGTAAGAAGTTATACCATGTTCTAGCCAAAATGTGATGGATTTTCCTGGATGGGATTTTCCTGAAATATAGGTAATATCATGATTCCCTCTGTCTCTGTGTCTGTGTGTCTGTTTGTATGTCTGCAAGCCTATGGGTTTCTATGTCTATGTGTATTTTTGCCTGTGTGTTAGTGTATCTGTTTGTGTGTCTCTGTGCCTGTATTCTGTTTTTGTGTCCGTGTATCTCCATGTCAGTTTGTTTGCATAGAATACCAAATTTCTCAAAAAAAATCAAAGCCCCCCAAAACAATTTAAGTCCCAAAAGGAAATTCTATTCCAATAAATATGTTACTACAAACATTATTTTTCTAATAGAAAAAATCACGACTGAAATATTTATATCATGTCTATTTTGTATTTTTAAAATATCACGAGTGTTTTTTTATAAGTGCATTGAATGTGATTTTCGAAAAAAACAAGTAAAAAAATCTCTAAGAAAATTATTGTTCTAATAGAAAAACTCATGACTGACATATTAATATCATCTTCGTTTTGTATAAGAAATATTGTAACTGATTTTTTTTATAAGCATATTTATTGTGATTTTAAGACATGAAAATGTTGAATAAATTTCAGTTAAAAAAACTACATAAAAGAAAACGTCACTACAGCCATTATATATCTAATAGGGAAATTTACGAATGATATTTTTATATCATCTTCATTTTATAGTTTTTTAAATATCACAAGTGAACTTTTTTATAAGTATGGTTAATGTGATTTTAAGACATGGAAGATTTTCTTGATAATTTATTTGAAAAACACTAAATGCCTTCAAAAATTTCCAACATAATTCTAAGTCCAGAAATAATTCCGAGTTTCTCCCCCCAGCCAAAAACAAATTTTAAAAATTTGACACCCCGTCCTTCCCCATCTTCAAGGGGTATGGAGCCTTGTTATATTCGTTAGGATACTGTGTCTGTTCATTTCTCGTTCACAACCAGAAAAAACTGTTTTAAGGGGAGATAGATCCTATCATACGTATTCTACTAATAATCATTGTAAGGCTTGGGTTCAAAAATAATCCATTGACTGAATTCAAAAGTTCAAGAATGACTACTACGGGGGGGGGGGGGTAAATCTAATGACTATGAAGATCCAGGTTCAAAATATTCCACATATTGAATTCATTGCTCAAGAATTGCTAGCAGGGAGGGATGATTTTTAAACTAAAGATGATATACATACAATGTTGCAACTAAAGGGGATGGGAAAATGTTAATTGATAAACTGAAATTGTATCATATACATTTCCCATCCACTAAGCATGCAACAAAATATACATACTTTATGAACCTCTTGTATATTAGACTCCTCGTCAAAACTCCCTTAAGACGTCCCGCCAGATCAGATTCAGTTTACTATTTGATAATAACTAAATCCATTTCCAATTCATTTATATCAAATATTTTGACATCTACGATGTTTTTCCAGGAGTTTTCTTATCACAGGAAGCTGAGATAACGGGATTACTGGCCGCTTAAAGTCATGGCATTGTTTTATCGACAACATGAATAATTATGCAATACCAGGTACTTGACAGACCAGATGCAATGAGAGTACTGGCCGCTTAAAGTCATTGAGGGACCCCGGGGGTACTGGCCACTTAATTGTATTAATTGCATAGTGCACATAGCTAAGCAGTATGTTTTTTGGAAGATCCAGTTGAACTTACGGGAGGGTCTTAACGAAGAAAAAGGCTTTATAATTTTAAAATAAGATAAAAGGCATATGTTTTGCGTTATTCTTACAATTCTTTCAAATTGGTTATGGTGTGAACCTCAAACTCTTCCAGTTTTACATAGTTGTATTTTGTACTTTATGCTAATCTTAAGAATGAAGTATTAGAAGCAGACTGCCATAAAAGTCATCTCCCCACAGAAAGTTACGCCTAATGTCCCCCCCCCCTTCAACCAATGGATACCACTGATGACCCGGTAGAATTCAAAACTACGCATATAGGCAAAAATTGCAATATATTAAGTTCTTCAGGTGAATCTTAACAAGTGGAAAATTTACCCCCGAACTACCTTCAATTTGAAGGAATTTGCTTAAGTTAAAAGTTATGATTCAGGTGCGGTTGACAATCTTCTGTCTGTGCAAAAAAAATTTGAACTCAACTCTTACACAAAAATTTGTATATTTACTTATACAAAGGTATCTAGAGGGTATCTACAAAAGTTGAAGGCTGGTTTAATATGACCTGTTTAATTGAACCAATGATCGCCAACAATTACAAGAATGCTCATTCAAACGGACCGTTTATTTCTAATGAATAATAAAAGCAGTGAAAAAGATCAAGCCTCAATAATCTGCTAAATAGTAATTAGTATGCAGTTTTTACTACAAATTTTCTTTTGTTTACTCTATTGAAGTAAGTAAAATCAGAAAAGAACTAAAATTTAACCATTTTCTTTCCCATTATGCTAGTATTTCAGTAATTGTACTATATATTGCTTTTACAATATCTTTAACTTTTTACCGTAAAACGACACGAGCTAACTAAAAAAAAATTCGAAAAATGTTGTCCTTTGCGAATGAAACTTTCAATAGCCCAAATCAGGGTGTGGGAAACTGTTTTTCATCTCTCGTTTCAGCTATTTGCCCTCTTGTAAAATATCCGGGGAAACTCTTGACAGTATTTTTAATTGCAATCAATTTTTGACTCCGCCTGTTAGAATCCTTTCCTATCGGAATCCAGCGAGCAGCCTGTCTCTAGCCAGGAAAGGAGGAGGTTTATGTGATAGGCTAATCCCCTGTAAAATGTTTGGATGATTTTCGAAACGACAACGAAAACCTAGGATTTTTGAGCGTGTTTCGCTTAACAAGTACCAGCTGATTTTCTAAGCTTTTACTCTTTTTACTCATTATAGGTCATTGCTTGAAAAAAAGAGAAGAATAATATTACACTGGTATGTTTATTTTTCTTATAGTGTGTTTACTGTTCATTTTTCTAGAAATCATTCCATCGCAGAGAGTAATACCACACAATATTTCTCCGATACATCTCATAATGCTAATCAAGAGCTTTATCGGTCAGCTAGATCCGTCGTTTATCCCTTTTATGGCCGGAAAGAAATAAGAGTGGTAGAGCTTGTCCTTGTTGTAGATGGTACACTTCTTAAAAATTATGGCTCAGATAGCAGAAAGATTGAAGCAAAGTTTCTTGAAATTCTTAGCTACGTCAACTTTGTAAGTTATTTTCTGCTTTTGATAATGTTCAGTGGCTCAAATTGCTAATATACTGCCTTGTTAAACTTAAAGTTGCACCTCAGTCCATCCATAATTGAGGTGATGAGTGGAGAGTGTAGGAAACGAATAAGACCAAAAATTGTATTTTTTGTCGGGAAAAAATAACCAGCGCTATCTAGCGTTACTTAAGATAATCTTAACGGTTAATTCTAGACACCTAAGTACAAATATTTGTTGCGTTAAATGTGATTATTTTTCTTTCCTCTACTTTCAATCTAAATGTGAGTAAGTGATGGCGTTAAACCTAATTTTGTTAATTACATGCAGTGATTATTCCTATCTAAGAAAAAAAATAATAATAATAAGATTAATCAGAGAAGTGGCACTTAGTGTTCAAGGTTTTGACTGTGATCGAAATATTTTGTTCTCTGATCAGAGAAATATGAAGTTTGAAAAGAGTATTCCTTGCCGAGTTTAAAACTTTGACACTTCCAGGTCCAAGTTAAGGCGAGTAGATGTGGAAGAGCAAACGCATTATAAACGCTAGCTAAGATATGACGGTTAAATTCAAACTTCAACGCAAGTGGTAAACCGTACGCTATCCTATATTTTCAGGCAAAACAATCTTTCAAAAGTTGACAAGTGGTGCGAAGATTTGACCCCATCGGTTCTCCAAGATACGTCAGTATATCTAGTGCTTTAATAAAGGTTTAACAAACCGAACGTTTGTCAGGCAATCTGAACGGTGATTTAACGCTAGAAACTCAGTCTTACTCTCATTAAATCAAAAACCGAGAATTCAGAATTCGAGAATATCAAGAATTCAAAAAATTTTCCTCAATTCCAAAGGCTATCCTACTAATACCAAGGATAACCCTTTTCTAGCATAGTTAGCTAGCAAAACATCAGTAGCTTTAAATATACATATGGTTAAAAAGCTTTGATGTGGCGCAATAACAGTATTATTAAACGGGACGGAGAAGTAAGAGCGCCCTGTCTAATACATGTTTTACTGGAAATACTTTTTTCCACTGTACCAGGTGAGATGGGACCTCAACTTTGTCAGTTAGCGTTTTAAACATATCGTGTATCGATTTGATGACAGAAATATTAACTCCACGCTTATAAGCAGTCAATAAGATATGCGGATGTATATCTGTGTCAAAAACTTTAGTTACGTTTTACCCAGAAAAATATAACACTTCATTATTTTCATGTGCATGTAGAAATAAATTTGAAATCAAATGGTGAGCATGGTCACGGCCTACTACTTTCTTGAAGCCAAATTAGTCATCTGATGTATAACATTTATATATCTCGTCATTAAGTAATAACTAAAAAAAAAATGCACAAACCCGGTAACGCCGTAATTGGCCTTAAAGAAGAACATTTGTCGAAGGGCTATCCCCTTTTTAATACCGGGGCTATCACTCCAGTACTGAACAAATTAGGAACTATACCAAGACAGAATATCATCTGAAAAAGTAAGGTCTGATTCTCAGTCAGGAGAGGGTACCCGCATCTTAGATGCTTTGCAGAGAGGCCATCAAAACCCCTAAAAAAATTTTTTTTGTAGCTCTGAAAAGCACTTAGTTACCGCAGATCGAGTGGCAATAAAACTGATCTCATCAATTGATTGGCCTAAGTAACCATCAAGCTCCCTTTCATATAGATTTGACAATGATTGACCTGGCTCGTAAAAATTATTTTTATAGTAACTGTACCACTGGTCTGATAGTTTTCACTGCATTATAGGTGTTTGAAATAACTCTTTTGAGCATTTTCCATACGAAATTAGGCTCACTTGTGGCTTTACTTGACAGTTCAGCTACTGATTTAGCGTGGTGTGTCCTAAGCAATTTCGCCAAACGTCCCTTTGTTTTCAGTAGAATTTCATTTACCAAAACCTGCTGTGGTTACCATACTCCTTCCAGACGGGAAACCAGAATTTGATTTAGCACAAGAATCACAAGATCTGGGTTACTTGACCAACCATGCTTCTCAGGTCCAAGACGTACTCTTCGTATGAGTATGCTAGTATGCCCGACAACTCGTAGAGTATGAACGATCTCTGTACAGTAAATTTCAGTAAGGTTTTCTTCTCTGCAGAGGTTAGTAGGTTTTCTTGGGAAAGTAGATGGAACGGCACTTTCATCTTTTTCGAAACAGACCATCTTTCATCATATCTACACAAGACCAGTCTGTGGTATCATACTATTTACTATCATTGTCTGGACTTGAATCATTCGGTGCAATAAGTTGAAAGGGCAATATAATCCAGATAGGCATATGGTCTGACGTTTGAAAAGTGGAGATAAGTAAGGATCTGGAGTCTGTTTTTACAATCGGGGAACACAGGAAAAAGTCCAGAGGCAAGGTACTGCCAGGGTGTTGTTGTATTCACCCAGGAGTTTATTCTCAGCTCTGCGAACTATATGCCCTCTGGTGCAGTAATTTATTTTATTCTGTGCGAAGATTATTTGTTCATAAATTGATCTTATTTTACCATGTAATTGTTAGAACTCTTCTTTTCGATCAATTAAAAAAAAAAAAATAACATTTTGGTGTGTAGATTTGATAAACAAAAGATAGTAGAAACATTTCCAATATATTTGATCTAAGTTGCTCCGGACTGGTTTTCCGGGGGAAAGACAAATAATTTCATATTATTTGTTTTTTAAGGTTTACTTATTTTTATTCGTGCCTGTCAAAATCTTTTATTTTTAGCTATATTTCCAATTTCACGTTCGTGTTGCTCTTGTTGGCATCGACTATTGGTTTTATGGAGACAAAATCAAAATCTCAAAGGATGCTGATTTCAACTTACGTGGCTTTAATCTTTACAGAAAAATCGAGCTTCCCAAGAAATTTAAATATGATCACGCACTACTTCTCAGGTAGCTCTCTATTTATAGCGTTTTTTACTTGAACGTGGTTTGTAGCACATACTACTTATTAATGCTTAAATTAAGTTACCAAGGAATTACGAATAATTCATATAAAGAAATACGGTCCCTTCCTGCCTTAGTTAGTTTTTTTGCTGAAAATTACACGAAAATCTGAATTTTAAACTCCTTTCTCTACTCTTAAAATAAACTAATTTAACCTTTGGGATTTATTTGAATTTTTGTTTTCTTTTGGTTTTCAATTATATTTCTTCAAAACAAACTTAAATGGTGAATTCTGTAAGCCTACTGTTGTGCATGGCAAAGACGAATCAACACAATTCGTGATAAAAACTGTAAGTAAGATGCGACCCGGCTCTATTGTAACCAAAACTCTAAAACTGGAATTTTGAAACCAGTAGATGTATCAAAAGAATCAGATATAAGTTTCATTGTGGTTACCTATCATATGTTACAAGTATGAAGAAATTTGCCTGATTCTCCAAAAAGGGGGAAACGCCCCTTAAAAGTCGAAAAATCTGAATGAAAATTATTTCATCAGATTCAGCGTAACAGAGAACTCTGTTATAGAGGTTTTCAAGCTCCTATCTTAAAAAATGTGGAATTTTGTATTTTTTTTGTCTGAAGAAAGATCACAGAGAGATTTTTTTCCTGGGATGATTGTATCGACCCATTAGTGCTAGAATATCAAGAGAGGGCTCATTCAAATCGAAATTAAAAGCTCTAGTGCCTTTTTTCCCCAAAATTATCTGATCAAAATTTTTAGGCAGCTATTTCAATCAAATTCCGATCAAGGAGATATGTCTTAAGGTATAAAATGACCCCCACAGTCCGTGGGGAGGGGCCTGTAAGATATGGCATTTGCCCATTGTTTACGTATGGTATTTGTTATTGGGGAGTATACAGACATTTTTTGGAGGGGGCTGGGCTTGGGGTGGATTTCCATAGGGATAAACGTTCTTGGGGAGGGAAATTTCTGAAGGGTGAATTCTCAAGGGGATATATTACACATGACATGCCTACTATACAAAATTCATTTTAATTGTCTTACATTCTCTTTTCCAAATTTTTCATGTAGAGATGTTCCGGGGAAATCATCCAGGGTTTTTTTCCCTGTGTTTTGTTTTCTGGAAAATAATTTTCACGGAAGAGAGCATTTCTAGAGTAATCGAGAAAACGATTACAGATTTAAGTCTTATTCAAATGAAGGAATGTTAAGTGAAATTTTTCTGGCTGAACCTTCCGCAAGGAATTTTACAGGGAGGGGGATTGTCAGCGAAGACGGAACTGTCTGGGCAAAATTTGAAGGGAGGGGGCGCTGCACTTTACGTTGGATGAAACTTCGACACAAGAGTTTTCCGTGAGAGGAGGGGTACGTTTCATGAATGGTGAGCCAGATATACCGGCACTATTTGAAACACAAATAGAAATTATTCCATACATGAAGTATTGCCCGCCTCCACAGTACCTTATTGTTAACTCTAAGATTTGACTATATACTAAAACTGAAACACAAAGGCCGTTTAATTAGAATAGTAAGCTTTTATTAAAAGGTATTGAGGAGGGACGACTCTTCATATACGAAATAAATCTACCAAAATTAATACGGATATTTCGTTTTAAATTTTTCGTGTACGGTGAGCCAAATTAGAGCATGCACTAGTTAAAAAACGTTCAGAAATTAAATACAAAAACCAAGTGTTTTCACTGAAAGTAAGGAGCGACATTAAAACTTAAAATGAACAGAAGTTTTTCCTTGTATAAATGGAGCTGTCCCCTCTTTAACGCCTCGCTGTTTACACTAAGGTTTTTGCCGTTTTAAAACTTAGAGTTTTGGCAAAGTCAAGCTTTAGCCTAAAAAGCGAGGCGTTGAGGAGGGGACAGGCCCTTTCATATACGGAATAATTTCTGTTCGTTTTTAAGTTTTAACATAAAGTTCAGGCTTAGAAAATTTAATAGTTTAATTTAAAAATTATTGTACTTATATGTAATACTTCCTATTTTAAAAGAACAAAATAATTCCAATGAAAGGGGAAATACGTGTCTTTTTTGTAATGTCTAATAGCTTGTGGTAATAGTTTCTAATGGAGCTATCTACTGAAATAACTGAAGCTTAACATTTATTATTATTATTTTTTTGTAACTCAAGACTTTTTTAAGTGAGCTATTGCTCTTCCTTTGAGGATTAAGGTCTATGAAACGCTTGACATTTTTAATTCGGAAGAGGGAAATAAAATATGTTACAGTGCATTAATTAAGGTGTTCAATACTCTTCTTTTTTTGCATACCAGCTCCTCTCTATTAAACAAAACCTAAAGCAACCTATTTTTTGCTTTTAAATATAAAAACTGATGTTGAACAATTTTCATCCTACATGTTAATAATTAGTAGGTAAAGATTATAAATTATGAGGTATTGAAGAAAGGGTAGCCCCAACGTATTGCAATTAGGTAAGTGTGGTGATTTTATCTAAAATCATTTACCAATTTATTATAAGATCACGTTACGTGTCGAGAGACTAAAAAGTCAGATGTACGGGAGTTGTGAATTGCGCTCCGTTGAATGAAATACGTCAGTTAGCTACCGGAGTTACGAGTGATTAAACCAGTTGAAGTGTTATAAGTTGTATAGTATAGTAAATAGAACTTGTGTTTTCTATACGGATTACTATATAAGTGGTGTCAGAAGTAGGATACTCAACCGAATAAGTGAAAGTTGGATTTTTTTCGCTGATTATATTGTAGCGTAAATTAAGGTAAAGAACCCAACATTTTTCGTAACATTTATTGCTATTAAAAAAGACATCTTTGGATTGTGTTGTCATTATCTCCATCCATCTATCTCTAAGTAGTGGATAGCGTTAAGCGTTAGTAACGAAGAATTTGCTGTAACTTGGACTTTTCTCCAGTTTTACGTTAAAATTTTCCACTAGGTTAGCTTATTCCATAAGCTGAAAAGATTCGATTCACAATCTGTTTGTGCTTCAGTTTGATAGCTGATTGAAATAATAATGAAAAAAAAAACTTTTCCCCTGTACCATTTGTAAAAATTATGTCCCGTATTAAACTTTTTTCGCGAGTGGAGATAGTTGTTGGATTAGCAGTCTGGCTGATTTTAAGACGATTATTGGTCTCCATCGATAGCTAGCTCTGCATTTACCCTGTGTTCTTGGTGAACAAGGTGAGCCCCTCCCCCAGTGGTGTCAGGGTACCAGGTGTACAAGCGTGCTTTATAGCACATTTGTACGTGCTTTCATGGCAAATTATGGGTCCTTCATAGTACATTTTTACGCGCTTTAATAGCATAGTTAAATAAAAAAAAACTAGTTTTTTTAACTGAAAGTAAGGAGCGACATTAAAACTTAAAACGAACAGAAGTTACTCCGTCTATGAAATGGGTTGTCCCCTCCGCAATCCCTCGCTCTTTGCGCTAAAGTTTTTAATTGTTTTAAAAAGTAGAATTGTGGCAAAGAGTCAAACTTTAGCGTAAAGAGCGAGGGATTACGGAGGGGACAACCCATTTCATATACGGAGTAATTTCTGTTCGTTTTAAGTTTTAATGTCGCTCCTTACTTTCAGTTAAAAAAACTAGTTTTTTTTATTTAATTTCTGACCGTTTTTGAATTAATGAATGTTTGATTTTGGATCTCCGCACATAAATTATTGAAATAAATTAGTATATTAATTTTTTTTGGCTAAATAGCTTTCTCTTAGTTTTGATCAGACGATTTTGAGAAATAAGGGGTGGGGAAGGAGGCCTAGCTGCCCTCCAATTTTTCGGCTACTTAAAAAGGCTACTAGAACTTTTAATTTGTCTTTGTTTTTTTACAAAGATACGAAGGGGAAGGGAAATTTCAAACTCTAAAAGCATATTTCTACATGCGATAAATTTAAATTTCTGTTTCATTTACCCCGGTCTTATAGGAAAAAGAAAATAATTCAATATTTCGAGGCTTCTGACATTATTACTCCTTTGCGGAAGTTAGGCTCAAAATTGGAAAAGGATTATATTTTTTCTCTGGGCCCCTTCCACCTCTTATTTCGTTTATTTTCCCGTTAGTTTTCACCTGTTTTCGCTTTATAGTTGTGTTATCTCTTAGCAGTTCTTTCGTTAGTTGAGTTATGGTTGTGGTATATAAGTTTTATCGCTCGTATAGTTGTGTTATTTTCAAATTATACTCCATAATAGAGAGGCTCCGACCACCCAGCATTGTATATTAAGCTCTGAATTTGACGTTTTTTTCTAACGTGACCAGATTCGTCCTGCGCCCTGCGCCCTTTTCATTGAATTTTTCTTTCCCCATGACATATTTCTCCATGGAAAGATCCTCCCGCATAGCCCCCTCCCGTCAAACCTACCCCCAAAACCAGAAAAATCCCCCTGAAAACGTCTGTACACTTCCCAATAACCATTATTATATGTAAACACTGGTCGAAGTTTGTAACTTGCAGCCCCTTCCCCAGGGACTGTGGGGGAGTAAATCATCCCCAAAGGCATAGTTATTATGGTTTTCGACTATGCTGAACAAAATGGCTATCTCAAAATTTTGATCCGTTCTACAAAACTTCTACAGTAGGGTTCTCTGATACGCTGAATCTGATGGTGTCATTTTCGTTAAGATCCTACGACTTTTAGGGGGTGTTTCCCCCTATTTTTCTAAATCAGGCAAATTTTCTCAGGCTCTTAACTTTTGATGGGTAAGACTAAACTTGATGAAACTTATATATTTAAAATCAGCATTAAAATACGATTCTTTTGATGTAGCTATTAATATCAAAATTCAATTTTTTAGAGTTTTGGTTACTATTGAGCCGGATCGCTCCTTACTACAGTTCGTTACCACGAACTGTTTGATGTCAGTGCTTCATAGCTCATATGTGCGTGCTTTAATAGCACATTGTGAGTGCTTCATAGCACATTTGTACGTGCTTTTATAGCACATTGCGGGTGCTTCAGAGCACATTTAGGCGTAGTTTCGTAGCATATTGTGAGTATTTCATAGCACATATGGTCGTGCTCTCATAGCACATTTGTGTATGCTTTCATAGCATATTGTGGGAGCTTCATAGCACATCTCTACGTGCTTTTATAGCACACCACTGTACTTCCTAGCACTTTGGCAAACACTCGTATCTCACCGACAGCCAAGTTCGCAGCTGTATGAGCCTGAAGAAGCAGGATAAGGATAATTTGCGAACGAGGTCACAGGCACGGGCAGAACAGCGCTTAGCTAAATACAAGGCCGAGGAAATGGGCAAAGAACGCCAGATGACCATGTTTCGTGCCTCCATGAAGGTGAGCATGGAAACAATTCATGCAGAACTAAAGCGAGAAAGGAAGACTAGCCGACGGCAGATGCAACAGCAGCTGGAATCGTTGACTTCGCAGTTTACCCCTCTGGTTCAAGATTTACAGAAGAATCAGTCCGCTATTCAGAATGCGCGTGTTACAGCTGAGAATACTACGATCCAGATCGTTAAGTTTACGGATGGTATGTATATCGATGCATACTTCACAACCTTCGAGTGAGCTATCACCCAAAATAACAGGAGTTATGCTACATGAGCAGTTAGACTCCAGGCCTTGCTGACAAGTAAAGCCGCAAAAGCTGCTGCGATTGTTCCGACGGCCGATAGCTCTGACTACGACCTTGTGAAAGAAGCTATTCTGAGAAGATTCCGAGTGGCATCTGAAACCTATCGCCAGCTATTCCGTACGACACAGAGGGAGGTAAACCAGTCATTTACCGACTACGGTAAGAAGCTAGAGCAGCTGCTGGTCATATGGTTGAACGTCGCTGACTACAGATCGATCGCGACCGCAGATGGGCTAAGAACAAACATAGCCGATATCCTTAGAAAACTGGTGGTGTAACAATATATCGCTTCCATTAAGAATGAGTAACTGCGCATCCGTGTTGTGAATTGCGCCCCGTTGAATGAAATACGTCAGTTAGCTACCGGAGTTACGAGTGATTAGACCAGTTGATGTGTTATATGTCGCATAGTATAGCAAATAAAACTTGTGTTCTCTATATGGAACACGACAGTAAGACATCCCCCCACCACAAATTGCTTTAAATAAAGTTCATTTTTAACTTAAGCTTGGACCCCCAGGCTTCTGTTGACTATTTTGTCTTATTTTTATTCAGCTAGAGCCTGATTGGAATTAGTGAATTCTTTTTGCCAAACTAAAATTTAAAAATGATCTTGAAAGGGTTACCAAAAGGATTTGTGGGAACGGTGATGTTAAAAATATTGTCTTACATAAAAATTTGCTGTGAGAAGGTTTAGAAGAATAAGACTAAGTTCAGGCAGCCTCTGAAGAGATCTTTAAAGATAATTTTAAATTATTTCTTTCTCCCCCTTTCCCTTTCTCTGTTAGGTGATTGATGATCATAGCATTGATGTTTATAAGTGTTGATTCCAAAGTAGTTTTCAATGACAAAAAAACTTATTCTCTACATCTTAATATAAAACCATAGAAAATAGATTAGAAAAAACTTTGAGTGACCATGCTTTCAATGAACTGATAATTATATCCCGTGTTCTATTTGACAACTAAATATGCAGAACGTAAACTTCTGTGTTAGGTTTAAATGTTACTGCCGAATACTCTATTGAAGCCATTTTTGAAAAATCGTTGTATCACAAGCCATTTACGGTAAACTCATGATTCACAGTTTAGTCATAATTTATCACAATTTCATTTACACAGGTTGATTTTAAAATATTCTTATCAAAGGAAAAAAGAACCATTTTCTCAAAATACAAATGGAATAAAAATAATATGAAATTATAGCCTACCTTTGAACTCGAATTTCGTTATCATTACCTTGCCAAATCACCCTTCTAAAGAGCTAAACTATCAAATAATATCTGAAAAGTTTTTTTACAGTCGCACAGAAATGAGCGAGGCTGCTGTTAAGATGATTTTTAATTAATATTACCATAGCTCTATTTTTAAAGACATATTTTACAGTGGAATTGAGTTTGGCAGCGAATTAGGTGTGGTTCTTGGAAGAGCATATACTGGAACTATTTGTGGAGAAGACTCGACAAGTGTAATGTCTTACAATGATAACATACCAAAGTTAGCATGGACAATTGCTCATGAGATGGGTCATAGTTTTGGTATGCGACACGATGATTCTACTTGTTACTGTCGACCTGGGCACATTTGTATAATGGCAACTCACTTTTCGTAAGTATAACAGCAACGTTACGGTTTGCTCAAAAATAAGTTCCTTGTGAAATAAGAACAATACCTATGCTATTTTCCTTTTTTATGAAACCTTAACCAATGTTAACCTTAAAACCTTAACATTCAGCGCCACAAAAAGGTGGTGCTGAAATTGTGATAGCAATATTTACGTCAAGGCATTGTTTTTTATTCTTATAGGAAAATCATTAATCTTAAAATTTGTCATTTCTTTAAAATGAGAATGATCATGGCGAAAATATACTATGATGTTCAACATCTCTAAGAGGTCCAAGAAAAAAACTCTAAGCTACTATCTACAAAAAATCCTCACTAAAACCCGGCTTTCAGTGCCACGGTTCATGGTCCTTCGGATCTAAACTTGGTATAACAGTTTAATTGTTTTGGTGCACAATGGCATCTGAAGTCGAAAGAACAGCTTAATAATTCAGATACACTTTTAAAACCAATTAAAGAAATGGTAATTTCTAGGAAATTAAATTTTTAATTTTTATTACTTAACATTTGTGGTTCTGGAAGATAGTATGCTGCTGCATCGACTTTAGGTCAAAGAGCCCCGATTTGGGTATGCAAGCACTGGCATCAGAATTGCTGTCTAAAAGACACGGTTTCTCGATCTTTTCCCAGGAAATTCCAGTCTTCAAAGCCCGTTTAAAAGCCTTAATTTATATATTTATGACTGAAATTCAGGCCTTTAAGTGTGATTTAGGATTTCTCGATTTAAGATTTCTTGCAGACTTTTAGTATGTTACTCCCCAGAATTTTCTCAGCATTCTAGTGTAAAACATCTGTCTTGCAATCCATTCCACCTCAAATCATATATCTACTAGTCTATAAACATATAAGGCAGTTTATTTGAACAAACCATTAAAATTGTAAAATGCTGTAAAAATCTTCTTTTTAGGCAGTTTATTTTAAGAGACCATTAAAATGGTAAAATGCTGTTACATTAACGTTTACAGAACATGGCCTAGTTGTATATTAGCTACTATGACGGATATCAGATTATCTTTTTTGTGAGTCTCTGGGGAACATATTTAAACTTCAAAAAGCACATTTCAGCCCCTTATTTTAAAATTTTATTGGGAGGGGCTCCACATAAACACGGATGAACTTCATTTGTAGAAATATATTTAGGCTACGCTTAAAGCATTGGTACTGATCTCCCCTCTTATTCTGGTGATTGCATTTTATTTTATAGGAATATTCGTTTCTAGATATTATAATATTGTGATACAATTTTTCTAGTTTAAGGAGTAGTGGTATGATGGAACCAACAGTGTTCTTCTTTTTAGGCAGTTTATTTTAAGAAACCATTAAAATGGTAAAATGCTGTTACATTAACGTTTGCAGAACATGGCCTAGTTGTATATTAGCTACTATGACAGATATCAGATTATCTTTTTTGTGTGTCTCTGGGGGACATATTTAAACTTCAAAAATCAAATTTCAGCCCCTTATTTTAAAATTTTAATGAGAGGGGCTCCAGATAAACACGGATGAGCTTCATTTGTAGAAACATATTTAGGCTACGCTTAAAGCATTGGTACTGATCTCCCCTCTTATTCTTGTGTTTGCATTTTTCTTCTAGGAACATTCGTTTCTAGATATTATTAAATTAAAAAAAACAAGTTTTTTCAACTGAAAGTAAGGAGCGACATTAAAACTTAAAACGAACAGAAATAACTTCATATATGATATATGAAAGGGGCTGCTTCCTCATCAACGCCCCGGTCTTTCCGCTTAAGTTTGACTCTTTCTCTTAATTCTACTTAAAAAAAAAAACAGTAAAAAACTTTAGGGTAAAGAACAGGACGTTGATGAGGAAGCAGTCCCTTTTATTTAATTTCTGAAGGGTTTTGAATCAATGCATGTTTTGATTTTGGCTATACTCAGATGTATAATTAAAACGAAATTTGCATATTTATATTTTTGTCTAAATGGCTTTCTCATAGTTTTGACCGAATGACTTTGAGCAAAAAGGAGCGGGGGAGGAGGCCTTGTTGCCCTCCAATTTTTTGGTTACTTAAAAAGGCAACTAGAACTTTTAATTTTTTAAGAATGTTTTTATTAGTAAAAGATATACGTAACTTACAAATTATCTTACGCAACGGACTTCTGTATTCTCATGTTTTTCTTACGCATATGAGGGGGTTCACCCCGTCGTCAGTACGTCCCTCTTTACACTAAAGCTTTAATTTTGTCCCAATTTCTGAAGAATAAAAAAAGAATAAATAGTTGAAATTACTAAAAACACTTTAGCATAAAGAGTTAGGTATTAGGAGGAGGCGAGCCCCTCATATGCGTAATAATTTCTGTTCGTTTAAGTTTTAATGCTGCTCCTTCCTTTCAGTTGAAAAAACTTTTTCATATTTTGTTTTTCATTGTTTTTTTTTTATTTAAATAATGCTAGGAAATTCTGCGCTCCCATCATGGAATTTTTCTTCCCCCGTGACAATTTCCTTTATGGAAAGTTTTCCCGACATATTCCCCTCTTCTCAACCCCTCCCCCAACCAAAAAAATCTCCTGAAAATGTCTGTACACTTATCAATAACCATTACTATATGTAAGCACTGGTCAAAGTTTGTAACTTTTAGCCCCTCCCACGGATACTGTGGGGGAGTAAGTCATCCTCTAAGACATACTTATAAGGTTTTTCGAGTACAATGAATAAAATGGCTATTTCAGAATTTTGATCCGGTGACTCTGGGAAGATAATTAGCGTGGGAGGGAACCTAAGTGCCCTCCAATTTTTTTGGTCACTTAAAAAGGGCACTAGAACTTTTCACTCCATTAGATTGAGCCGTCTTGCAACATTCTAGGACCACTGAGTCAATACGATCACCCCTGGGGAAAAAACAACAACAACAAAAAACAACAAAAAAAACAAACAAATAAACACGCATCCGTGATCTGCCTTCTGGCAAAAAACACAAAATTCCACATTTTTGTAGATAGGAGCTTGAAATTTCTAACAACAGGGTTCTCTGATTCGCTGAATCTGATGGTGTGATTTTCGTTCATTCTATGGCTTTTAAGGGTTGTTTCCCCTATTTTCTAAAATAAAGCAAATTTTCTCAGACTCGTTACTTTTAATGGGCAAGACTAAACTTGATGAAACTTATATTTTAAAATCAGATTTTAAAATGCGATTCTTTTGATGTAGCTATTTGTATCAAAATTCAATATTTTTTAGTTTTGATTACTATTGAGCCGGGTCACTCCTTACTATAATTAAATAAAAAAAAACTAGTTTTTTTTACTGAAAGTAAGGAGCGACATTAAAACTTAAAACGAACAGAAATTACCCCGTATATGAAAGGGACTGCTCCTTCTTCAACGCCCTGCTCTTATGCTAAAGTTTGACTCTTTCTCTCAACTCTACTTTTGAAAACGGTAAAAACTTTAGCGTAAAGAGCAGGGTGTTGAAGAAGGAGCAGCCCCTTTCATATACGGGGTAATTTCTGTTCGTTTTAAGTTTTAATGTCGCTCCTTACTTTCAGTTAAAAAAACTTGTTTTTTTATTTAATTTCTGAACGTTTTTTAGTTAATCCATGTTTTGATTTCGGCTCTCCGCAGATGAATAATTAAAGCGAAATTTACATATTTATTTATTTGGCTAAACGGCTTTCCCATAGTTTTGATCGAATGATTTTGCGAAAAAAGGAGGAGAAGAAGGCCCAGTTGCTCTCCAATTTTTTTGGGTACTTAAAAAGGCAACTAGAACTTTTAGTTTTTACGAACGTTTTCATTAGTAAAAGATATACGTAACTTACGAATTAGCTTACGTAACAAACTTCTATGTTCGTATGCTTTTATTACGTATATGAGAAGGTTCGCCCACTCGTCAATACCTCGTCAATAACTCTTTGCATTAAAGCTTAAATTGTGTCCCCTGAATAACAAAGGCCGTAGAATAAATAGTTGAAATTACTAAAAATCCTTTAGCGTAAAGATTGAGGTATTAGGAGCAGGTGAACCCCTTATATGCGTAATATTTTCTGTTCGTTTTAAGTTTTAATGCTACTCCATACTTCCAGTTGAAATAAACTTTTTCATATTTATTTTCTCATTTTTTTTTAAATAATGCTAGAAAATGCTGCGCCCCCTTTATGGAAATCTTCTTCCCCCATGACAAATTCCTCCATGGAAAATTTCCACCACATAGCCCCCTCTTCTCAACCCCCCCCCCCCCCTCCCAACCAAAAAATCCCCCTGAAAACGTTTCTACATTTCCCAAATAACCATTAATACAGTCCCCTCTCACGGGGACTGTGAGGGAGTAAGTCGTCCCCAAATATATAGTTATAAGGTTTTTCGACTATGCTGAGTAAAATGGCTATCTCAGAATTTTGATCCAACAATTTTGGGAAAAAAATGAGGGTGGGAGGGGGCCTAGATGCCCTCCGATTTTTTTGGTCACTTAAAAAGGGCACTAGAACTTTTCATTTCCGTTCGAATGAGCCCTCTCACGAAATTCTAGGACCACTGGGTCGATACGATCACCCCTGTGGAAAAAACAAATAAACAAATAAACACCCATCCGTGATTTGTCTTCTGGCAAAAAATACAAAATTCCACAATTTTTGTAGATAGGATCTTGGAACTTGTAAAATAGGGTTCTCTGATACGCTGAATCCGATGGTGTGATTTTCATTAAGATTCTATGACTCTTAGGGGGTGTTCCACCCTATTTTCTAAAATAGGGTAGATTTTCTCAGGCTCGTAACCTTTGATGGGTAAGTCTAAACTTGATGAAATATTTAATATTTAATTCTTGTATATTTAAAATCAGCATTAAAATGCGATTCTTTTGATGTAACTATTGGTATCAAAATTCCGTTTTAGAGATTTTTTTTTACTATTGAGCCGGGTCGCTCCTTACTACAGTTTGTTACCACGAACTGTTTGATTTCGTTACCACGAACTGTTTGAAAATGTTGCAATAAAACTTTTTTTGTTTAAGGAGTAAGGGTGTGGTGGGGCCAACAATGTTCCTTTACTTCAGAAAAAAAATTATGTGTTAATCTGAAAAGCAGATGCACCCAAATGAACCGTTGACCTTAAAGTATAGAATATGAAAGTTAAACATTAATTTAAAAGATCAGAGATGACAAGGATGGCAGGTTTCATAATTTGTAGGATCGCCCAGAGTATGCGATGAAAGAGAAGCAAAAATAAAAGAAATATTTGACTTCTTTCAATGAAAGTAAAGAATAAGATTAAAACTTAAAACCAAATGACATTATGGTAGACATGAGAAAGATTGCTCCGCCACCCTCAGCACTCATCTTTTGTGTCAAGCGTTGACAAAATATTCTAAAGCTTCAGGTTTGATGAAATGAAAATGAAATGAAGAGAGAATGAGTCGTTTTACACCGCCTTGAGAATGAAAGGGGTAATTTATTTACTTTTGCTTTTCATAATAGAAGTTTCTACTCAAATATTTTCAAAGACAAAAGGTAAATAAAATACTTATAGTTACCACTTACCGACTATATTTGTTTGACTCACAAATACATTTCAGTGAAGCGAAAAAAAGCAAAGAGGTATCTATGCCTCTAATATGCAGGATACTTTTTGATAGTTTTCATGTTCTAATGTTCTTGCTCCTTACTTTCATTCGAAAAATACTTGTTTCATTATATCAACGTGAAGAAAGGACAGGCCTATGTGAGGACACAGAAACTAGGAAGTTTATTCATATTGTTCAGTCAACTTTTGTGATATAATTATCTAATTTACTAAGTCAACATCAACTTTTGTGATATAATTGTCAATTTGATTATCTGGGTGAATACTGGGTGAATACCATATGCTATCTAATTTAATTTTAAATGAATCTAATCAATTTAATGAATTTAATTCTAATTAATTATAATTAGATCTAATCTAAAAGATCAAAAGTCTAATCTAATTAATTCCAATTAATTTAAATGAATCTAATTAATTTAATTTTAACTATCTAATTTAATTTTAAATGAATTTTAAAGGAATACCATCTAAATTTAATTTTCTATGTTTTACATTTATTGTTGCACGTCTAGATTTTTTCAAATATTCCGGCCATTTGATAATAAAATAGTTATCTAGTGCTCCATTGAAAAACAACATAATTGACTAAGGATTCTATACGTTAGGCTCAAAACGTTAAGGAACTTTAGTTGCCAATGTATGCCAAACAGTAAAATAGTGAATTAACATCGACAAAAAAAGATTTATCCTGAGTGTTCTTCAAATCAATCTCAGCTAACTCGATTTCTCAGTTCTTTTTATCTCAAGTCAGCAGTTGTGGGGAATTTCACAATGTATGTCGTTCTCACTAGATCATTGAAAGAAGATGTGATTCCTGGATGGAGGTTTGAGTCAGATTATCAAATTCATCTCAACTTCGAGAAGTTCTAACACACACACAAAAAAATATCATTTGCTTCTTATACCATTATCGCTGACGGGTTTCATCAGCCACTGGGAGGTTAGATGATTCCAAGATTCAGCACTCCCTTGACCTCGCAATCTCCATGGCCTCCTGGTGTGATTTTGGGACACCAGAGGCACCATTTCGGGGGGGGGGGGGGTCAGGGGTGGGCAAATGCCCACCCCAGATTTTCCAGGGGGCCCAAGCTTCCACCACAAAGGCCCTTTTCCGGCCATAATTATCCATTATGTCCAACATAATCCATTCTGTTCAAATGATTTGACCTAACTGCACGCCTTTTAGCCAAACGAGCGTAATTACCTGACGACCCTTGGGGTAATTATGCTATTTGCTATCAATCATTGTAAACTTTTAAAGTAAGATTCATAATAAAAGTCTCAAGTTCTGCCAAATGCCCCACGCCCACCCCTAGATTTGGCCCAAATGGCGCCTCTGTGGGACACAACAACATCTCTATTTTATCACCTTAGCAACCCCATATATAATATTCAAATAATGACGTGATGTGTTCAATTTCAGAAAATAGTGTTTCCTCTTCCGCAAATTCTATAGCTGTTCAACTTTAATATAGCTTCAAAAACTAATAGACTGACTTTCCATTAAGCACATCAACAGGTAAGCTATCATTAATATCTTTATTCCTTTAGCAAGTAAGGGTCTTGCCACTTAGTTGTGTCGCCTTTTTTACCTTTAATGTCGTTTTTATCTTTTCATGTGTTTAACATCATTCTTTACTTAGATTAAATAAAAAAAGTTTTTTTCTACCAAAAGTAAGGAGCGACATTAAAACTTAAAGCGAACAGAAATTGCTCCGTATATGAAAAGGGCTTTTCATATGAACGCCTCGCTCTTTACGCTAAAGTTTGACTCTTTCTCTTAACTCTACTTTTTAAAATAGTAAAAACTTTAGCGTAAAGAGTGGGGCGTTCAGGAGGAAAAGCTCTTTTCATATACGGAGTAATTTTTGTACGTTTTAAGTTTTGATGCCACTCCTTACTTTTAGTTAAAAAAAACTTGTTATTTTTATTTAATTTCTCAAGGTTTTTAAATTAATGCATGTTTTGATCTTGGCTCTCGGCACATAAATAATTAAAATGAAATTTGTGTATTAATTTTTTTTCGGCTAAATGGCTTTCTCATAGTTTTAATCGGAGGATTTTGAGGAAAAAAGGAGCGATGGAGTAGGCCTAGTTGCCTTCCAATTTTTTGATTGCTTAAAAAGGCAACTAAAACTTATAATTTCTTGCGAACGTTTTCATTACTAAAAAAATATACGTAACTTTCGAGTAGACTTACTTAACGAACTTTTATATTCGTATTTTTTTATTGCGTAAGTGAGGGGGTTCGCCCCCTCGTCATTACCTCGCTATTTACACTAAAGCTTAAATTTTGTCCCAGTTCCTTAAGAATGATCCCTGAATCACAAAGGCCTTAGAATAAATAGTTGAAACACCAAAAATACTTTAGCGTAAAGAGCGTGGTATTACGAGAAATCCTGCGCCTCCTTCATTGAAATTCTCTTCCCCCATGACAATTTCCTCCATGGAAAGATCCTTCCACGTACCCCACCAACAACTTCTCCCCCCAACAAAATAATCCCCCCTGAAAACGTCTGTACACTTCCCAACAGCCATTACTATATGTAAGCACAGGTCGAAGTTTGTAACCTGTAGACCCTCCCACGGGGACTCTGGGGGAGTAAGTCGTTCCCAAAGACATAGTTATTACTTTTTCTACTATGTTGACTAAAATGGCTATCTCAGAATTTTGTTCTGGTGACTTTGGGGGAAAATGAGCTTGGGACGGGGCCTAGGTGCCCTCCATTTTTTGGTCATTCAAAAAGGGCACTAGAACTCTCAATTTCCGCTGGAATGAGCCCTCTTCTGGCATTATAGGACAGCTGAGTCGATACGATCAAACCTGGGAAAAAAACAACAACAAAATAAATAAACATGCATCCGTGATTTGTCTTCTGGCAAAAAAATAAAATTCCACAATTTTGTAGATAGGAGCTTGAACCTTTTTCAATAGGGCCCTCTGATACGCTGATTTTCGTTATGATGTGATTTTCGTTAAGATTGAATGACTTTTAGGGGTTGTTTTCCCCTATTTTCTAAAATGAGGCAACTTATATACTTATATAATATACTAGATGATTACTTATATAGATTATATACTAGATGAAACTTATATATTTAAAATCAGTATTAAAATGCGATTCTTTTAATGTAACTATTGGTATCAAAATTCTATTTTTTAGAGTTTCAGTTACTATTGAGCCCGGTCGCTACTTACTACAGTTCGTTACCACGAATTCTTTGATTTAAAAAAAGTTAACGGAAAATATGTCTGAGGTTTGAAGGTGCCTTGAACATTTTAAGAGTACAAACTGTGTCATCTTTGGGACTTATCTTATAATCCAAAGCTGAAAAATTGCGGTAGAATGTGGATGTTTACTGTGAAATATATAGGCTACTTACTATGGTGTAGTATAATTTAAGCTCATGCCCATGATCTCCCACAATAGAACCTTAAGGCAACAAGGAAAATTTCATCATCCTGATGTTAAAAAAGGCCCAACATGGCCATCTTTATATTTTCATCTTTCTTTGTTTTTATTTTTTCAGAGGATTCTCCTCCAGCTGGAGTAGCTGCAGTAGAGAGCTGATGACTACATTTCTTAGAAGTGAGAGAAGTGCCTGCTTGAAAAATATCCCAAGTATGTAAGTAAAATACTCCCAGTTTCAGACTTTTAAGATTACTCTTTCATTGAAAACTCTATGCAGAAATGTCACTTAGGTTCAGGAGATCAGGGGAACTTTAATGCATATCTCCCTCCCGTGATTTTTTGAATGTTCGTTCGTTAACCTCATGTTGCTCGTTAGTGTCTTACTAAACTAAATGTGGATTTAAACATAAAATGGAAGCCCAGGCTTCTTCCAAGCTCCAGCACTCGGCATATGGCAGGCTTATATGTATCCGAATCTCTAATGGTTTATTAGCATAATCTAAGAAATTTTGGTGAGCATTCAATTCCTTCTTTCTGTTATTGCATCAAAGATTCTTAATTTTATGTAATTTTTTTTCTCATACTCGTGGTGATTCTCATTGTTTCTTCTCTACTAACCGCAGATTTCATTTACGATTGGATGTGACCATCCCTGTTGGTTTTCTACTAATGACAGACTTTGTTGTCCAATTTTATCATTTGAGATTTGTAGTGATATTTGTTGACGAACTTCGTTTTTGCAAATCATTATATCAGGTATTGTTTCATGCCTTTTTCTTTAGCTGTTCGGATTCACCCAAAATCGTTTTCAAGAAAGATTATGCATACACACGTACAAACATAGATACACAGTTGATCGTTTAAAGGGAGTTTTACGATTCGATGCATTTGTTCTGATGCTGGTTGTCACAAGTCTTCTAGCCGCAGATACCGTCTGTGCTTCATTTTTAATTTGTGAATGCATTTTGTGTGCTTCACTTTTTCCATAACTTTTATTCTGTCTGTTCGAATTCAATCAAAATCATTTGTAATTTCATATTGCGTCATAGATGACAAAATACGTCTTTCCCAGCTTTTCCCCAGTTGTCATATTTTTGCTTTACTTGCGATGTTAAATAATTCAGAAATAACCAGGAATGTTCACATGGCTATACCTTCTTAAATATCTAAAATAGGAATCGGCAAAATCATCGTTATATTCTTCCGTTCTAGTCATAAGGGGGTAAATCAACGATTTTAGTTGAATTCAGAAATTCTGCCGAGAATACAACTTCTCCTTCCTGTGTATCCTTTACAGACACTAAGATGACACATCGCTTATTCAATTATAATTTTCCAAAATATTTAAATTGTGCAATAGAATAATTATCCTGTTATTAATTAGTGATAATTTACAATTTCATTAACAATTCAATATCATTTGTTGTTGTTTCCTGTTCCATGCCGTTTTTTAGCTGTTTAGTGTGATTTGTCATCTTGTGTAATTTTGCACGTGACTAAATGTTAATTATTCCTTCCTTTTTATCAATCACAAACTCGCGCATGCTAAACTAACTCGTTCCTTATTTCTATTGTAATTTTGCTTTGTATTCGTTGAACTAACACCTTCCTTCATTCTATTGTAATTTTGATTTACGCTTCTCATAGATCTTATTTCTAAATATTAATCATTCTATTGTAATTTTGCTTTGTCCTCTAACCCCTCACGCACGCTAAGCTAACACGCTCCTTAATTCTATTTCAATTTTGCTTTGCACGTGTCGTAGATACGAAATGTTATCTCCTCCTTCCCGTTTATATATCATAGATTCACACACGCTAAACTAACACGTTACTACATTCCATTGTATTTTGCTTTGTCTTTTAACCGGTTACACACGTTAAAATAACACGTTCCTTCATTCCATTGTAATTTTACTTTGTCTTTTAACCACAAATTTCGTTTTGAAACATTTGTGTTTGTTATTTGATGTGTTTTTGTGCTGTTTCTTGTCCCCTGCCGTTTTCTTTAGCTCTTCAGTGCAGTTTGTCATTTTGTTCAATCTTGCAAGCATCAAAAACACTAAATACGATGTACCTACTGCTGGGGAGAGAATTGACGTAAAATATGCCCTTTAAATGTATATAAGCATAATGTCACCCACGTGATTTTTTTTTTAATTAGGCTCTGAACGAAATTATTTTACCTCGTTACCTATCTAGATGGTTTTTTTAGGCAAGAAAATCCTAGGGTTGATTTCAACAACTATCCATTCAAATAAAAAGTTAAAAATCATATTTTGTTGCCGAACAACACAGCTGTTTTCGCATCGATTTTACTTTTTCTTG